>NW_027457761.1:0-80151 GCF_050624435.1 Tenrec ecaudatus
GTTCTACCCATTGAAACGCTGGGCAGTTATGGCTGCAATTATATTTCAGGCCAGAAGAGGCAGCAGAAGCCTGGTTGTTCAAATGCTGCAAAACTACCAGACAATGGGCAAACAGTTTCTTTCCACGGACGACTAGCGGCTCTGTCATATACATGTCTGGTGTTCAACACTTGGCGACAGAATCCAGCCCGCTGGGTTTGGGTGGGGTCTGTTTCTCACCCATGCTTGGCTTGGGATTGTTGTATGGCATCCACTAAGTGGAGTCCTTTCCTTTCTGATGTCCCAAGAAAGCTGTTTTCTCCTTTTTCTCTCGCTGGCCCTCTTCCCAAGAACCCTGGGGTTCACTCTGCTTTCCTTTGGTTGATGTTTCTCAGGCAGTTACTTGACCTTGGTTCATCTACTGCAGGTGACCATTTGCAAGGAACTGTACCGTCCTTGGATGGTGTTGTTCATGAGCTAGGCTGCGAACTACGGGTTAAAGGTTTGAGATCACCCAGAGGTGCCTTCCAAGAAGGGCCTGGTGATATGCCTCTGGAAAAGAAACCCACCCCAGCCATGGAAAATTCTAGGGACCGGACTTCTCTAACACACTTGGGCTCTACATGAGTCCGAGTTGACTCAATGGCAATTGGTTGCTGGAATTCCTGTAAGTAGAAGACAACAATCTTTAAGCAGTCCCTATTGGATTCATGGGAGGAGGATGGCTTCCGCTGAGAGAACTTCTCAGGGCTCCAAGGGCTCAATGATCTTACATAAAATGAGAGAAACGATGAGCCTGATGACAGATGATATTGCTATGCAGGCCCCATTTCAGGATGCTCAAGTTTCCAGGTCTTTCCCTGACTCACAGTGGAGCCCTGTGAGGTTCCAAATAGAAGGGCATCCTTGCTCCTAGGACCTGGAGCCTTGTAGCTGAGCAGAGCAGTCATGATGAGAAAGAGGACCCAAGGGGAAGTCAGGGGTTGCTTACTTGTCTCGTTGTCAAGCAAACAAATGTTTTGGCAGGAAATTTCTCTTCAAGAGTGTTCTGATTTCTTGAAGGAAATCTTCTTCTGAACCATTTCCTCAGGGGAAAACCACTCAACTACCTCTGGAAGGAAGATTTTTCTCCTTCCAAGCTTACCAGGCTGTGCTAACTTACAGAGGAGGTGTGACTAGCAGGCAATGAAACTGATTTCCAGACTCCTATGAAAACCAGCAAGTGCTCGGCTGCTAAGTGAAAGGCCGGCAGTTGGAAAACCCCAGCTGCTGTGCAGGAGAAAGTGGTGGCTGACTGTGTCTGACAAGATGACAGCTTTGGAAACCCAATGGGGCAGTTCTTCTCTGTGCTCTACAGTTGCTTTGAGTTGGAGTGGACTTGACAGTGATATATCTGATCTTTTTTTCCCCATGGAAATCAGCTTGCAGGAATACATGTGCATTCATGGATGTCTGTGTCTGCTTTGGCATGCATGTGCACATATGTGCCTATTTGCACGTGGATGGAGACGTCTGTGAATGTGGGCGTCTCTATTTACTTTGCCATGTGTGTGCACATGTCTGCCTTTGTCAGTATGCATGCGGGCTCAGGCAGCAAAAAGAGATCACAGAGAAACTTGGAGAGAAAGAGAAAAGTAACCTATTTTCTCATGGGTCTCCCATACCTGACGGTCTACTGGCATCCACCGCCACGAAGACCAGAGATCACTTCATGCCATGTGTCCTGCTGCCCATTGCTGGTTGAGGTCAGTCAGCAGGGAGGCAAGTCAGACTGGCCTCGCCAACCTACCACCCACCTGCAGGAGTGATTCCCACCATCTGTCCTGGAGCCCCTCCCACCTTACTCAGCCTCCCTAGACATTGAGTGAAAGGCGTTTCCAACGTTTTTACATAAAGATTTCTGAGATTGACTGAAGAAATGATTTCATTTGACAAAACATGAAGCTTTGAATTTAAAGATTTGAGGCAAGTGCCCTCCAGAGAGGGGGACAGAGGACGGGGCCATGCTCCCTTCCAGTATGCACGGGGGTTGCTATAGTTGGAACCGACTTGATGAGCAACTGCCAGCAAAAACAACAACCAGAAATTGTCCAAACTTCTGTGGCCTCAACTTGGAAATGAGAATATTAACATTGCCTCCTAGAAATAACTCAAGGTATGTACAATTGGTTAATAGGCGTTTGGAAAGTGAGTACATTAAGTGGACTGATGACATTGATAAGGCAATAAGAAACTGAGAAGGCTTCACTAACAGGTGCTTTCACATCTGTAACCAGTAGATTCCTTCCTTCTTCATCTCTTGCCATCTTAATCAGCTCCCACACTTTCCAGGCAGCTTGAGGGATTAAATGTTCAGTCTGCTCCTTTATAAGCCTCAGCCTCAGAATCAGAGGCTTTACCTGAGTTTTGAGGAGCTATACTGGGAATGAGGGAGAGTAACCTGTCTTTTCTATTGCTCTCCTATCGCTCCCTCTTCCCTAGCCCTTCCCTGTCTCTTGGCCTGCCTTTCCTCCCTAGAGCATTGGCTTCTGGGAGAAGGGGATGGAAACAATGAGCACAATGTGCACATTCCTGACCAGGCCTCTTACCATGCTATCTTCCAACCCTCTCTTGGAAGGGCCTCCACGAAGTCCTCTTATGTCATCTCACAATAACTTGTTAGATACCATTGAGTGAGCTCCTGACTCATAGCAAAAGTACACACAAGAGATTGAAGCACCACATTGTCCTCACACTGATACTCATAACTTTGTAGAATTCCTAGAGGGCTTCTGACTTCCTGGCCTTTTTCACACACACACACATAGATGCATCCTTGCCGAATTTATGGATGGCTTCTGACTTTTTTCCTTTTTAAACACACACACACACACACACACACACACACACACACACACACACCCTTGCCGAATCTCTGGATGACTTCTGACTTCATGTCCTTTTAACACAACAGACTCACCATTGCAGAATCTCTAGAGGGCTTCTGATTTTGTGTCCTTTTTACACAATACACGTCCACACACACACACACACACACACACACACCCTTGAAGAATCGCTGGAGGCCTTCTGACTTCATAACTTTTTACACACACATACACACAACAAGCACCTTTGCAGAATCTCTGGAGTGCTTCTGACTTCGTGTCCTTTTTACACACACACACACACACATACACACACCCTTGAAGAATCGCTGGAGGCCTTCTGACTTCATAACTTTTTACACACACATACACAAAACAAGCACCTTTGCAGAATCTCTGGAGTGCTTCTGACATCGTGTCCTTTTTACACACACACACACACACACACACAAACATAGACCCTTGCAGAATTTCTACAAGGATTCTGACTTCATGTCCTTTTTAGACACACACACACACACACACACACACACATACACTTGTAGAATCTCTGGAAGGCTTCTGATTTCATGTCCTTATTACACACACACACACACACACACACACACACTCACACCCCAAACTCATTCTCTTACAAAATCTCTGTAGTCCTTCTGACTTCGTATCCTTTTTTAAACAAACACACACAAACACAGATACACTTGTAGAATCTCTGGGAGGCTTCTGATTTCATGTCCTTATTACACACACACACACACACACACACTCCCTCACTCTCACACTCATACTTTTCCAGAAAACCTAAAGGGCTTCTGACTTCGTGTCCTTTTAACAGAACACACTCACGCTTGCAAAATCTCTAGAGGGCTTCAGATATCCTGTTCTTTTGACACACACACACACACACATACACACACACACACCCTTGCAGAATCTCCAGACAGTTTATAACTTCGTGTTGTTTACACACACACACACACACACACACACACACACACACACACACTCTTGCAGAATCTCTGGAGGGCTTCTCACTTGGTGTACTTATTACAAACACAACACACACGCACACACCCTTGCAGAATCAATAGTGGGCTTCTCACTTCGTGTGATTTTTGCACACACACACACACACACACACACACACACACACATACACCCTTGCAGAATCTCTGAAGGGCTTCTGAGTTTGTGTCCTTTTTACACAAACACACACACACATACACACACCCTTGAAGAATCTCTAGAGGACTTCTGATTTCATGTCCTTATTACACACACACACACGCACACACACACACACACACACAACCCAAACTCAATCTCTTACAAAATCTCTGCAGTCCTTCTGACTTCATGTCCTTTAGTAAACACACACACAAACACACATACACTTGTAGAATCTCTGGAGTGCTTCTGATTTCGTTTCCTTATTACACGCGCGCGCGCACACACACACACACACACACACACACAGTCCCTCACTCTCACACTCATACCTTTTCAGAAAACCTAGAGGGATTCTGACTTCGTGTCCTTTTAACACAACACACTCACCCTTGCAGAATCTCTAGAGGGCTTCTGACATCCTGTCCTTTTGACACACACACATACACACACACACACACAGCCTTGCAGAATCTCCACACGTTTTATGACTTCGTGTCGTTTTCACACACACACACACACACACACACACACTTGCAGAATCACTGGAGGGCTTCTAACTTGGTGTACTTATTACAAACACAACACACACGCACACACCCTTGCAGAATCAATAGTGGGCTTCTGACTTCGTGTGATTTTTACACACACACACACACATACACCCTTGCAGAATCTCTGAAGGGCTTCTGATTTCGTGTCCTTATTACACACACACACACACACACACTCACACACACACTCACAACCCAAACTCATTCTCTTACAAAATCTCTGCAGTCCTTCTGACTTCGTGTCCTTTTTTAAACACACACACAAACACACATACACATGTAGAATCTCTGGAGGGCTTCTGATTTCGTGTCCTTATTACACACACACACACACACACACACACACACTCCCTCACTCTCACACTCATACCTTTTCAGAAAACTTAGAGGGTTTCTGACTTCGTGTCCTTTTAACAGAACACACTCACTCTTGCAGAATCTCTAGAGGGGTTCTGATATCCTGTTCTTTTGAAACACACACACATACACACACACACACACACACACACACACACACACACCCTTGCAGAATCTCCACACAGTTTATAACTTCGTGTTGTTTTCACACACACACACACACACACACACACACTCTTGCAGAATCTCTGGAGGGCTTCTAACTTGGTGTACTTATTACAAACACAACACACACGCACACACCCTTGCAGAATCAATAGTGGGCTTCTGACTTCGTGTGATTTTTACACACACACACACACACACACACTCACACACACACAATTGCAGAATCTCTGAAGGGCTACTGACTTTGTGCCCTTTTACACAAACACACACACACACACACACTCACACCCCAAACTCATTCTCTTACAAAATCTCTGCAGTCCTCTGACTAGTGTCCTTTTTTAAACACACACACACACACACACACACACACACTTGTAGAATCTCTGGAGGGCTTCTGATTTTGTGTCCTTATTACACTCACACACACACAAACACATACACTTGTAGAATCTCTGGAGGGCTTCTGATTTCGTGCCCTTATTACACACACACACTCACACACACACATCCTTGCAGAATCTCTGTAGGGCTTCTGACTTCCTGTCCATTTTACACACACACACACACACACAAACACACACACACCCTCCCTCACACTGATACTCATGCCTTTTCAGAATTCCTACAGGGCTTCTGACTTCCTGTCCTTTTTACACACACACACACACACACACATACACACACATATCCTTGCAGAATTCCTGGATGGCTTCTTACTTGTGTCCTTTTTAAACACACACACACACACATACACACACACACACACACACACACACCCTTGCAGAATCTCTGGAGGGCTTCTTACTTCGTGACCTTATTACACCCGCACACACACAAATCCTTGCAGAATCTCTTGAGAGCTTCGTACTTGGTGTCCTTTTTACAAACACACACACACACATACTGGCAGAATCTCTGGAGGACTTCTGTCTTCATGACTTTTTTACACACACACACACACACACATACACACATCCTTTCAGAATCTATGGAGTGTTGGGCGTGGCAGGCAGGTTGCAGGGGTGGTAGGTGGCAGAGTGTGTCTAAGTGCTCTGCCCACACCTGCGAACTTGACAGCGGTGATGGAGGAGGAGTGCTCGTCCAGCGTCTGCTGCAGGCTATACTCCCGCCCTGCGTCTAGCACATGGATCAGCCGGTCCCGGCTCGCTGAGGCCAGCAGCTTCAGACCTGGGATGGGATGAACTCCGTCAGCTGATGAGTGCCCAGCAAAGAGCACCCAGAGAAACTGAGCCCCACATCCTTAAGCCACATGAGCCATGGAGTCGAGCAGAGTTGATATGCAGTCCTCCCCAAAGCCTTCAGAGACATCAAGAAGGATCACTAACTCTTTTGGTAGCCAAAAGAACGATCAGCCCCATAGTCAAGAGGCAGGACAAGTATCAGTGGCTCTGGCCAGACTGGAGGGGCTCACTCAAGGCCATTCTAGGCCAGGGCCAGGTACCTGTGTCTGGCTTCGAGTACTCCAGGCACAGAATCTCTGACTCATGGGCCTCCTCCTTCAGCATTTCACTCAGGGACTGCAATTCATGGACCCTGCAAAATGAGAAGAGAGGAGAGGCCGTTCAGTGCCAGGCAGCGGGGGAAAGAATCATCACCCACCCCCTTCCACCTTTTCCTCTCCATCAAGAACTGTTTTACTTTACCTTTTGGGTTGAACCTTTAGACTTAGAAAAATGAGTCAAGATATGTCACATTCAACTCTCTCACCTGGTCTACCATCGTATTAATGTTTTATGTACTACAGTACACAGTGATAAGGACCACGGAGGTCACACTGGTACAACATTATTAGACTTTATTTAAATGTCACCAGCGGGGGTTGCTCTGAGTTGGAATCAACCCAATGCCAATGAGTTTGTTTATCCCATGAATGTCCTTCTTCTGCTCCAGGATCCTAGGAGCCCCCACGGCACATGGGTGTCATCTGTCCCAGTCTAGAACGGCTTTCAGTCTTTGCTTGTCTTTCCTACCGTGACACCTGGGAGAGTATAAGTTACTCTGGCAGGTGTACCTCAAATGAAGTTTGCCTGATGTTTCCTCATGACTATCCTATGTTCCTTATACATTTGGGTCAAGAATACCAGACACAATGCTAGGAGGAGGCTGCATGGAAAAACAGAACTAAAAGAAACTTTCCATCAACGTTGGTTGTTGTTCAACATTTTATTGGGAGTTCTTAAGAGTCATAACATTTTCTGGGAACATTTTGACGCCTCTCAGTGTACCCTCTCACCAGATTCATGCTGCTGCCACGGGATGTTAACCTTAATGACTTGGCTAAGGGTGGGTTTTGCCGTTTCTTCATTGTCAAGTTAGTATCTTTCCCTTGAAGATAATAAATTTTGTCCCCAACCCTTTTCAGCTAAAGCCTCCTGAACCTCTGTCCTTGGGGGCCTAAAGTTCCCCCATCCTGTCCCCTGGAGGCAACGGGTTGCACTCCACAAATGGCCTTACCTGAGCGTGCCCATACGGTCCCCTGATGCTAGATGCTGCCCGTTGGGGCTGATGCACATAGAGCGGATGCCCACATGGGGGTCCATCAGGGACCCATCGGCTTTGTCTCCCCCAGGCAGCTCGGTGTCCAGCAGGGCCAGCATGTTCCCATCCATATAGATGATCTTAATGAGGTAATAGTGAAAGAGGTCAGGAGAAGAGGTGGGTAAGGAAGGCCTGATACGGGACACCTGTCAGGGAGAGCAATGCGGGCCAAGAGGACATCCTTGTCAGAGTTTGGCCAAACAACATCTGGAACAGTCTGGTCTGGAGACCCAGATCCTGAGACTGTGGTGTGGGGGCACCAGGCTCACGTGGCTGAGGATGTTTCGGTGCAGGGTGGAGCCATGCACCCCAGAGCTCTCTGTATTCCACAGGCGGATGGTGCTGTCAGAAGAGCAGGTGATAAAGGAGCTCGGGCAGGCAGGCCTGTTGACTGTCCTTCACCTCAGGGTAGACCTGGAGGAGCACAAGGACAAGAGGGACCCGGGTCAGACCTTGGCTGCCCACAGAGATGGGACGGAATGAGAGTAGAGAAAAGGCTGGTCAAGACTTAGCCCCAGGCTTATCCCATAGCAAGCAAGTCATAATGATTAGCTCTTGTCTTTAACAAGTAAAGGAATATACATTAACCAAGCACCTAGTAAGTACTAGGCATTCTAAATCTCCCACTTACATTGTCTCCTTTTCGTAAAACTCAAATGCATCAGGTATGTCATTTCACAATTGCAGAAACTAAGGTTTGGTTAAGTTCAGGAACATGTCCAAAGAGGCCAAGCTAAGACTGCACAGGGGCATACTGAAAAACGTCTGAGATGAGTCAGCACTAATATCCCCTCGCATCCTCAGAGCCAATTAACAGATACGAAGGGACCCAGGGGCACTGCTGGGGGAGCAAGGGTGCTGGAGGAAACAAATTCCACACTTGAGGAACCCCAGCTCCTAATGGTAGCCCAGGAAACACGGTCAGTCTCAGCAGACCTGGCCCACGTACCTCTACACTCCAGATGCAGGAGGAATGATACAGAGCTGAATACACCTTGCCCACTTTCTTGGGGTCCTTCACATCCCAGACATAAGTACTATGGTCATTGTACACACAAGACAGCCACTGATTTGCAGGATCAAAGGTCAAGGCGATGGTGTCCCGATACTTCGCATTGGCCACTCCAGCGAAAAGGCGACTGAGGAAAGAGGGGAGCGGGGTGTCCTGGGCAGACAGGGCAAACTGGTGAGTGAGCGCTAATGAAATGGGGCACTAAAGGGAGGAGCAGCAGGTTGGCCAGCAGTCACTGGAGAAAGAACGCAGCAGCTGGCTTGGCATTCCTTGCCATGGGGCTCTCCAAAAGAACACAAGCTATTTCACAGCCCCCAACGTCAGGCGGGGACAGTGTGTGGCCGTGATGCAGCCAAGCAGATGTCAGGCCCTTCTAGACTCACGTCAGAGGACAAGGAAGGGCACTGTGCAAACCACAATCATGGTCATATATCATTTCCTGCCAATTGCAGATTTAGCCCCCTCCTGCCCTGAAAGAGAAATTAATATACCCTACTGCAGAACTGCCCCGCTTCCTGACAGCAGTGAATCCAGAGCAAAACTTCACTTCCTGCAATCACCCAACCCAAGGCCCGAGGCTACAATAAGACCCTCCTACCGCAGCTGCTACCCAGGACCACCCTGAGGGAGAAAGGCCTGCTCCGTCAGGTTTCCAGTCTCTCTCAGAATCCCTAAGGAACTGCCCGTCTGTCCTAGCTGTGGTCTTTACAGGACAATGCATTACGACACTGCAGACTCAGATTACCACGGTTGCCCACAGTGAGCAACAAATGCTAAAGGACCCACCTGTGCTTGACTGCAAGGGTCTTCCCAGAGGTCTATGTGTGCCCTCCTCTCCTTGCAGCATGCCAGGGATGGCCTGGCACAGAGTGGGGCTCTGACAGGACTCAGGGGCCCACCCACACCGCTCACCTGGCCTCTGTGATGCTGGCAATGTCTGTCCCCAGGGCATGGGGCAGGGGCAGCGTGCTGAGGAAGTGCAGGTTGGAGGGGTTGAAAAGGCGCACGGTGCCATCAGCACAGCCACAGAAGATGTAGTCCTGGCTCACCGAGATGCAGTGGGCCACTGTGGTCTGTGAGCACAGAAGCCCCAGTCAGCAAGGGCGTCTGCCCACTCCTTCACCCGACACCTCAACAGCCATGAGCCAAGAGGCAAGGACAAGCGCAAGGCAAGCCAGCTGCCCTGGCTGGAGCCCCTCAATGCCCCTCCCTCTAACAGCAGCTGGCCAGAGGGCTCACAGCCCCGTGCAATTAGGGGGAAGGAGTCAGCAAGCCTTATAAGGCACCTGAGGTTTGGGCAAAGACACACCCAGAAAAGGCCGGCCAAGAGAAAGGCAGCAGAGGCAGCGTACAGAGCCAGCACACTTACTGTGATGCTGTCTGTGTGCTGAGCAGAAGAGGAAAGCAGAGGAAGAGGCAGAGACAGAGAGCACGAGCGAGCAGAGAGGTTCCCAAACACCTTCCTCCGCCTGGGGCCTCCCCCAGCGTGCATGCAGACTCAGGTGCCCCGGAGCCCGGAGGTGGCAGACGGGAGGGTGCCAACAAAGCATTCACTTACCCTTAGCTCCAACCACTTGTCCAACAGTCGCCGGTCACTGAACTCGCACAGCTGCCCTGAGGATGTGATACACAGCCTACTTCAGTGAAGAGGTTGTTCCGCAGGTTCCCCAAGCAGCCCAGAGCGGCCCAGCAGGGGCACAGTGGCATTCACCTGTGGAGACCCACCACAGGTGCCACCCACCCACCCTGCAGGCTATCCCCTGGAAAGCAGGCCCTGGGGAGAGAGGGAGAAGGCTTCCCTTGCAGATTGACATAGCACCTGGCCCAGCTGAGACTTCCAAGGGGCTTTTGAGCATGCAGAAGGGGGCGCAGGTGGAACAGATCTGAGCAGACCCCACCCTAGTGGCTACTTGCTGCCTCACCTTTGAGGTCTTGCTGTCATCGAGGTACCAGAATTTGATGTGCCGGTTGCCTGCAGTGACAAAGTAGCTTCAGTCCTCAGAGAAGGATACTGCTGTCACCCAACTAGACACCTTGTTGGAAGCGACTACAATGTTTTTCTGGAGAGAAAGTCAAGGGAAATCAAGGCTCTGCTTCTAGGAGCTGAGGGAAAAGAAACTTACACACTGAAGTAGGTTAGACAAGCTGTGAACTTGACCTCTCCTTCTGCCCCTTCTTCAGCATCCTAGATACCCAGTTGCTCCTTTCTGCTCAGAGTTCTCTAGAAAGGGACTAAGGCCAGCAGGCGGAAGTGAAGGCCACCGGTCAGCAATTTCTTGGCTCCCCTCCTGGCCCCGCCTGTCCTGAGGCCAGCAGCCCACTCACCTTCCAGGCCCAGACATTGACGATCATGTCATGCTGGTAGCCCACTGAGAAAATGTACTCGGCGCTGGGTGAGAAGGCCACACATGCCACACCATACTTATGCTCCTGAAGCTCCACCACCTGGCTGCGCTCCGACACATCCCATACCCGCACAGCAGGCATGTGTCCACTCTGCAGGGACCTAAAATCCCGAAGTAAAGGCCAGAGGCAGCCAGCTCCCTCCCCATCCACGGAGGCCTGGCCCTCCCAGCCACTGGAAAAGAGCCTGCATAAAAATGAAGGACACCTAACCTAATGCGCCTGCACATGAATCAAGGACACCCCCGGAGGGAATGTGATCAGTGTTGGGGAACAGGGACTCTCAGGGACGGGCTCCTGGCGTGATTTGGATGGGCAAGAACCACCACTCCTGCGGTTTGCTCTCACAGCCTCACAGGGCAAGTCTATGGGAGGGCAGTCCTGTTCCACACTGTGACCAGCAGGGGGACTCCAGGGATAAGGAATGTTTTAAGGAGGTGTTTTCCAAAATGTGGTTCCCAAATTGGCAGCTTCAGCCTCACCGGGAATTACTTGTTAGCATTGCAAACTGAAGAGAGCCACCCAAGACCTGCAGAACCCCAGAGCCAGCAGTCTGTACTAAGGGGTGACCATGACACTTCTGATGCAGGCTACAGCCTAAGAACACTGCTCTAGGGCAGACCAAACACCCAAAGTGGACACCAGTACAGAAAGTCAAAATTGGCACCAGTCCCATGCGGGCCGCAGGCTGTCACTCTCTGCTAAGGCCAGGCCACCCCCTCTGCAGTTCCTGAGCGTCCTTCCTCACTCATCTCACTGGTGACCAGGTACTAGCCATCAGGAGAGAAGGCAAGGGCAGTGATGGTTTTCCTGAAAGGAATCGGGCAGGCTCAAGAGGGGCACTGGCAGCCTGGCCCAGGTCTGACCTCTCACAGTCCCCTCTCAAAACAAGGGTAGCAAACCCGCCGTCCCTGTGCTGCTTCCCTCTCATGCCTGGGGCCCAACAGGGCCCAATGCCACAGAGAAGCAGGTGGCACCCCTCTGGCCGTCCCTGGGGAAAGGTGGCACTCCCCAAAGCCCCAGAGCCCATTTACCTGGAGCTGTTGAGGATGTGGTGCTGCTTGTGTTTCTGGGGGTTGAAGAGCACAACCACACACCTGGGGAGAGGGAGAGGGAGAGGGAGAGGGAGAGTGGAGCACAGACTTAGCACCCCACCTCAGCGGCCCAGCCCAGAGGACCCCACGTTGCCAGAGTGCAGCTGGCTTCTGACAGCACTCTTCTGCCTTTCTCCCCTTCTGTAGCCCCACACGGCGCAAGGTCCTGTAGGGAGCCCTGCTTGCCCAGTGCTCTGTGCACCAGCACCGTCGGGACATGCCCCATAGCGATGGGGTGGCCGGTATTCCCAGAGCTCTTGTCCCTACCCCAGGGCAGAGGGCAGAGAGAAGGATGCACATGATTTGGGTAAGAACAGGTCTCAGCTGTGGCCTTGTTTACAGACCTGGTTTCCAGGAGAGAGTGGGATCTCTCATGTCTGCACCCATGTGTGTACTTGGCAAGAGCTAGCCCACCACATGTTGGATGAGGAAGCAAGTGGAAGGTCAGGGCCCAGGGCCAGGCCTGCAGGGAGACTAAGTGGGATGGAGGGGCAGAAAACTGCCTGAGGGAGGGAACTTCATGGAGTTGCTGGCCCACGTCAGACTCTTTAGCCCAAAGAGCCTGAGCAGCGCCATTCTAACAGCCTCCAGGCTCCCTCTCCAGTCAGGCAGCAAGGCTGGGTGAGATTGGATGGAGACTGAAATTCAAGAGTGAACTCAAGAGAGGGAGGCAGGTAAGAGTCAGGGACAAGGAGCTGGGAGCCAACAGCTCGCCAGTGTCTCAGGGGCCGTGGCGCTCAGCAGGTTTAGGCCCTCTGCCCAGCTGTCCCCTCTCTTCATTAGCGCTATGCCTACTAATTGCTATTAGCTGGCCACAGCAAGCCTGGAACCTGCTCCCCCAGGTAAGGGGGTCGACTGGGTAGATGGGGGAGAGACTCAGTAGAAGGCTACTTGTCCCAACCCTGCCTTTTACAACAGGAAGCAGACCGCAGGACCCGCATCTGGACCCCACTGCTTGCAGATGGGAGCAGGAGGTGCCGCACAGGGCTTGGTCTCTGCTGCAGACAGAGGCCTCCGGCTCGGCTCAATGAGCCAGTTCGCTATGCAAATTCCACTGTCAACTAGGGATTCTGGGATCTTGGAGGTACACCAGGTAAGCTCACAGCTGGCTACCAGGCTGATTGACAGCCTTAGAAGCCTGAGCAACACCCTCTTCTCCTCAGAGCCCCTCCCCTCCAATCCTTTTTCACCCTCTTTTTCTTTGTTCTCTTTTTTATCCCCTTTCTCTCTTTAAACCGATTTGAAGACCGCTGCTCTCCACATTCCTTGAATGAGAAAAACAAGATGACCTTAGAAACACGCAGACACACACCTGCCCAGTTGCTCTGAAGGAGAGTCTAATACATGGGACTGGCCTAACTCCTCTAAAACAGAGCTGCCTGCACAGAGGATGAAAGGAAGGTGTTCAAACACTCAACCACATTCACTGTCACTGAGTCGATTCTGACTCACAGTGACCCCGCAGAACACAGCAAAACCGCCCCTGTGGGTTTCCGATACGAACTATCTAGGGGACCAGAAAGTGTCATCTTTCTCCTTTGGAGTGCCTGGTGGGGCCTAGCTGCTGTCCTTGCCGCTAGAACCCCAACACAGAACCATGACACCCTCAGGTATCTGGGAGTCCAAAATTGAGAGATAAGGACCACTAAGGAACAGAGCCAGGGCTCACAAACAGGGCTTCTGATTTCGGGTCCTTTTTACACACACACACACACACACACACACACACACACACACACTCACACTCACACTCAAACGCATACCCATACCCTTGCAGAATCTCTGGAAGGCGTCTGACATCATGTCCTTTTTACACACACACACACACACACACACACACACACACACTTGCAGAATCTCTGGAGGGCTTCTGAATTCGTGTCCTTTTTACACACAAACACACACACACACACATACACCCACCTTTGCAGAATCTATAGAGGCTTCTGACTTGATGTCCTTTTTATACACACACATACACCCTTGCAAAATCTATGGAAAGCTTCTGACTTAGTGTCCTTTTTACACACACACACACACACACACACACACTCACACATCCTTGCAGAATGTCTAGAGGGATTCTGACTTCGTGTCCTTTTTACACACACACACACACACACACACACGAAGAATCTCTGGAGGCCTTCTGACTTCATAACTTTTTACACACACATACACTCACACAAGCACCTTTGCAGATTCTCTGGAGTACTTCTGACTTCGTGTCTTTTTAAACACACACACACACAAAGACACACCCTTGCAGGATCTCTAGAGTTCTTCTGATTTGGTGTCCTTTATACACACACACACACACACATACACCCTTCCAGAATCTCTACAAGGATTCTGACTTCATGTCCTTTTAACACACACACACACACCAAATTCATTCTCTTGCAAAATCTCTGCAGTCCTTCTGACTTCATGTCCTTTTAAAACACACACACACACACACACACACACACACACACACATACACTTGTAGAATTCTGGGGCTACCTAAGCCTTAGAGCTAGGGCTCCCCAGGCCTGGGGCTCCCTAAGCCTTAGGGCTAGGGCTCCCCAGGCCTGGGGCTAAATAAGCCTTAAGGCTAGTGCTCCCCAGGCCTGGGGCTCCCTAGACTATGGCTCCCTAGGCTTGGGGCTCCCTAAGCCTTAGGACTAGGGCTCCCCAGGCCTGGGGCTCTTTAAGCCTATGGCTCCCCAGGCCTGGGACACCCTAAGCCTTAGGGCTACTGCTCCCCACACCTGGGGCTCCCTATGCCTTGGGCTCCCTAAGCCTTAGGGCTAGGGTTCCCCAGGCCGGGGGCTCCCTAAGCCGAGGGCTCCCCAGGCCTGGGGCTCCCTAAGCCTAGGCTCCCAGGCCTGGGGCTCCCTTAGCCTAGGGCTTCCCAGGCCTGGGATTCCCCAAGCATAGGGCTCCCCAAGGCCTGGGGCCCCCTAAGCCTAGGGCTCCCCAGGCCTGGGGCTCCCTGAGTTTAGGGCTCCGCAGGCCTGGGGCTCCCTAAGCCTTAAGACTAGGGCTCCCCTGACCTGGGGCTCCCTGAACGTAGGGCTCCCCAGGCCTGGGGCTCCCTAAGCCTTAGGGCTAGGGCTACCCTGGCCTGGGGCTATCTGAGACTAGGGCTCCCCACCTGGGGCTACCTAAGCCTTAGGGCTAGGGCTCCCCAGGCCTAGGGCTCCCTAAGATTAGGGCTCCCCAGGCCTGGGCTTCCCTAAGCCTGGGGCTCCCTAAGCCTAGGGCTAGGGCACCCCAGGCCTGGGGCTCCCTAAGCCTTAGGGCTAGGGCTCCCCAGGCCTAGGGCCCCTAAGACTAGGGCTCCCCAGGCCTGGGGCTCCCTAAGCCTTAGGGCTAGGGCTCCCCAGGTTGGGGCTCCCTAAGCCTAGGGCTCCCCAGGTTGGGGCTCCCTAAGCCTAGGGCTCCCCAGGCCTGGGGCTCCCTAAGCCTAGGGCTCTCCAGGCCTGGGGCTCCCTAAGCCTAGGGCTCCCCAGGCCTGGGGCTCCCTAAGCCTTGGGCTCCCCAGGCCTGGGGCTCCCTAAGCTTAGGGCTCCCCAGACCTGGAGCTCCCTAAGCCTAGAGCTCCCAGGTGTGGGGTTCCCTTAGCCTAGGGCTCCCCATGGCCTGGTACCCCCTAAGCCTGGGGCTCCCCAGGCCTGGAGCTCCCTGAGCCTAGGGCTCCCCAGGACTGGGGCTCCATAAGCCTTAGGGCTAGGGCTCCCCACGCCTGGAGCTCACTAAGCATAGGGCTCCACAGGCCTGGCGCTCCCTAAGCTTTAGGGCTAGGAATTCCCAGGCCCGGGGCTCCATAGCTTAGGGCTTCCCAGGCTTGGGGCTCCCTATGCTTTAGGGCTAGGGCTTCCCAGGCCTGGGGTTCCTTAAGCCTAAGGCTCCCCAGGCCTGGGGCTCCCTAGCTTTAGGTCTAGGGGTCCCCAGGCCTGGGGCTCCCTAAGCCTAGGGCTCCCCAAACCTGGAGCTCCCTAAGCCTAGGGCTCCCCAGGCCTGGTGCTCCCTAAGCCTAGGGCTCCCCAGGCCTGGTGCTCCCTAAGCCTAGGGCTCCCCAGGTCTGCGTCTCCCTTTGCCTAGGGCTCCTCAGGCCTGGGGCTCCCAAAGCCTAGGGCTCCCCAAGGCCTGGAGCCCCCTAAGCCTAGGGCTCCCCAGGCCTGGGGCTCGCTGCGCCTAGGGCTCCCCAGGCCTGGGGCTCCCTAAGACATATGGCCAGGGCTCCCCAAGCTTGCGGCTCCCTGAACCTAGGTCTCCCCAAGCCTGGGGCACCATAAGCTTTTGGGCTAGGGATCCCCAGGCTGGGGCTCCCTGAGCCTAAGGCTCCCCATGCCTGGGGCTCCTTTAGCCGTAGGGCTATCGCTCCCCATGCTGGGGCTTCCAGAGCCTAGAACTCCCCAGGCCTAGGCCTCCCTAAGCCTTAGGGCTAGTGCTCTCCAGGCCTGGGGCTCCCTAAGCCTTAGGGCTAGGGTTCCCCAGGCCTGGGGCTCCCTAAGCCTAGGGATCCCCAGGTCTGCGTCTCCCTTAGCCTAGGGCTCCTCAGGCCTGTGGCTCCCTAAGCCTAGGGATCCCCAAGGCCTGGGGCCCCCTAAGCCTAGGGCTCCCCAGGCCTGGGTCTCCCTGAGCCTAGGGCTCCCCAAGACAGGGGCTCCCTGAGACATAGGGCTTGGGCTCCCCAGGCCTGGGGCTACCTGAGCCTAGGGCTCCCCAGGTCTGGGGCTCCCTAAGCTTTAGGGCTCGGGCTCCCCAGTCTGGGGCTTCCCGAGACTAAGGCTCCCCAGGCCTGGGGCTCCCTGAGCATAGGGCTCCCCAGGCCTGGGGCTCACTAAGCCTAAGGGCTAGGGCTCCCCAGGCCAGGGGCTCCCTGAGCCTAGAGCTCCCAAGGCCTGGGGCTCATTGAACCTAGGGCTCCCCAAGACAGGGGCTCCCTAAGACATAGGGCTTGGGCTCCCCAGTCTGGGGCTCCCTGAGCCAAGGGCTCCCCAGGCCTGGGGCTCCCAAAGCCTTAGGGCTAGGGCTCCCCTGGTCTGGGGATCACTGATCCTAGGGCTCCATAGTCCTGGGGCTCCCTGAGCCTAGGGCTCCCCAAGCCTGGGACTCCCTAAGCCTAAGGGCTAGGGCTCCCCAGGCCAGGGCCTCCCTGAGCCTAGGGCTCCCCAGGCCTGGGGCTCCCTAATACTTTGGGCTAGGTCTCCCCAGGGCTGGGGCTACCTAAGCCTAGGGCTACCCAGGCCTAGAGCTCCCCAAGGCTAGGGCTCCCCAGGCCTGTGTCTCCCTAAGCCTAAGGCTCCCCAGGCCTGGGGCTCCCTAAGCCTAGGGCTCCCCAGTCCTTGGGTTCCCAAAGCCTAGGGCTCCCCTGGCCTGGGGCTCCCTAAGCCTTAGGGCTAGTGCTCCCCAGGCCTGGGGCTCTCTAAGCATAGGGCTCCCCATGCCTGGGGCTCCATAAACCTTAGGGCTAGGGCACCCCAGGCCTGGGGCTCCCTAAGATTTAGGGCTAGGGCTCCACAGGCCTGGGGCTCCCTAAGACTTAGGGCTAGGGCTCCCCAGGCCTGGGGCTCCCTAGGTCTTGGGCTCCCCAGGCCTGGGGCTCCGTAAGCCTAGAGATCCCGAGACCTGGGGCTCCCTAAGCCTAGGGCTCCCCAGGCCTGTGGCTCCCAAAGGCTAGGGCTCCCCAGGCCTGGGGCTCCCTAAGCTTAGGGCTCCCCAGGCCTGGGGCTCCCTAAACCTTAGGGCTAGGGCACCCCAGGCTTGGGGCTCCCTAAGACTTAGGGCTAGGGCTCCCCAGGCCTGGGGCTCCCTAAGATTTAGGGCTAGGGCTCCCCAGGCCTGGGGCTCCCTAGGTATTGGGCTCCCCAGGCCTGGGGCTCCCTAAGCCTAGAGATCCTGAGACCTGGGGCTCCCTAAGCCTAGGGCTCCCCAGGCCTGTGGCTCCCAAAGGTTAGGGCTCCCCAGGCCTGGGGCTCCCTAAGCCTAGGGCTCCCCAGGCCTGGGGCTCCCTAAGCCTAGGGCTCCCCAGGCTTCGGCTCCCTAAGCCAAGGGCTCCCTAAGCCTGGGGCTCCCTAAGCCTAGGTCTACCTAAGCCTGGGGCTCCACAGGCTTGGGGCTACCTAAGCCTAGGCTCCCCAGGCCTGGGGCTCCCTAAGCCTAGGGCTCCCCAGGCCTGGGGCTCCCTGAGCCTAGGGCTCCCCAGGCCTGTGGCGTCCTAAGCCTTAGGGCTAGGGCTCACCAGGCTTGGGCTCCCTAAGCTTTAGTGCTAGGGCTCCCGAGGTCTGGGGCTCCCTAAGCCTGGGGCTCCCTAGCCTAGGGCTCCGAGGATTGGGGCTCACTAAGCCTTAGGGCTAGGGCTCCCCAGGCCTGGGGCGCCCTAATCCTAGAGTTCCCCAGGCTGGGGTTCACAGAGCCTAGGGCTCCCCAGGCCTGGGGCCCCCTAAACCTTAGGGCTAGGGCTCACCAAGTTTGGGGCTCCCTAATCTTTAGGGCTAGGGCTCCCCAGGTTGGGGCTCCCTAAGCCTAGGGCTCCCCAGGCCTGGTGCTCCCTAAGCCTTAACGCTAGGGCTCCCCAGGCCTGGGGCCCACTAAGCCTTAGGGCTAGGGCTCCCCAAGCCTGGGGCTCCCTAAGCCTAGGGATCCCCAGGCCTGCAGCACCCTAAGCCTAGGGCTCCCCAGACCTGGGGCTCCCTAAGCCTAAGGCTCCTCAGGCCTGGGGCTCCCTAGGCCTAGGGCTCCCCAGGCTGGGTCTCCCTAAGCCAAGGGCTCCCCAGGCGTGGGGCTCCCTAAGCCTAGGGCTCCACAGTCTGGGCCTCCCTAAGCCTTGGGCTCCCCAGGCTGGGGATCCCAAAGACTTAGGGCTCTCCAGGCCTTCGGCTCCCTAAGCCTAGGGCTCCCCAGGCCTGGTGCTCCCTAAGCCTTAACGCTAGGGCTCCTCAGGCCTGGGGCCCACTAAGCCTTAGGGCTAGGGCTCCCCAAGCCTGGAGCTCCCTAAGCCTAGGGATCCCCACGCCTGCGGCACCCTAAGCCTAGGGCTCCCCAGACCTGGGGCTCCCTAAGCCTAAGGCTCCTCAGGCCTGGGGCTCCCTAGGCCTAGGGCTCCCCAGGCTGGGTCTCCCTAAGCCCAGGGCTCCCAGGCGTGGGGCTCCCTAAGCCTAGGGCTCCACAGTCTGGGCCTCCCTAAGCCTTGGGCTCCCCAGCCTGGGGATCCCTAAGACTTAGGGCTCCCCAGGCCTTAGGCTCCCTAAGCCTAAGGCTCCCCAGGCCTGGGGCTCCGTAAACCTTAGGGCTAGGGCTACCCTGGCCTGGGGCTCTCTAAGCCTAGGGCTCCACAGGCCTGGGGCTCCCTAAGCCTCCCTAAGCCTAAGGCTCCCCAGGCTGTGGCTCCCTTAGCCTAGGGCTCCGCAGGCCTGGGGTTCCCTAAGCCTAGGGCTCCCCAAGGCCTGGGTCCCCCTAAGTCTAGGGCTCCCCTGGCCTGGGGCTCCCTAAAGCTTAGGGCTAGGGCTCCCCAGGCATGGGGCTCCTAAGCATAGGGCTCCCCATTCCTGGGGCTGCCTAAACTTTAGGGCTAGGGCTCCCCAGTCCTGGGGCTCCCTTAGCCTAGGGCTCCACAGGCCTTGGGTTCCCAAAGCCTAGGGCTCCCCTGGCCTGGGGCTCCCTAAACCTTAGGGTTAGTGCTCCCCAGGCCTGGGGCTCTCTACGCATAGTGCTACCCATGCCTGGGGCTCCATAAACCTTAGGGCCAGGGCACCCCAGGCCTGGGGCTCCCTAAGACTTAGGGCTAGGGCTCCCCAGGCCTGGGGCTCCCTAAGACTTAGGGCTAGGGCTCCCCAGGCCTGGGGCTCCCTAGGTCTTGGGCTCCCCAGGCCTGGGGCTCCCTAAGCCTAGAGATCCCGAGACCTGGGGCTCCCTAAGCCTAGGGCTCCCCAGGCCTGTGGCTCCCAAAGGTTAGGGCTCCCCAGTCCTGGGGCTCCCTAAGCCTAGGGCTCCCCAGGCCTGGGGCTCCCTAAACCTTAGGGCTAGGGCACCCCATGCCTGGGGCTCCCTAAGACTTAGGGCTAGGGCTCCCCAGGCCTGGGGCTCCCTAGGTCTTGGGCTCCCCAGGCCTGGGGGTCCCTAAGCCTAGAGATCCCGAGACCTGGGGCTCCCAAAGGTTAGGGCTCCCCAGGCCTGGGGCTCCCTAAGCCTAGGGCTCCCAAGGCCTGGGGCTCCCTAAGCCTAGGGCTCCCCAGGCTTCGGCTCCCTAAGCCAAGGGCTCCCTAGGCCTGGGGCTCCCTAAGCCTAGGTCAACCTAAGCCTGGGGCTCCCCAGGCTTGGGGCTACCTAAGCCTAGGCTCCCCAGGCCTGGGGCTCCCTAAGCCTAGGGCTCCCCAGGCCTGGGGCTCCCTGAGCCTAGGGCTCCACAGGTCTGTGGCGCCCTAAGCCTTAGGGCTAGGGCTCACCAGGCTTGGGGCTCCCTAAGCCTTAGGGCTAGGGCTCCCCAGGATTGGGGCTCCCTAAACCTAGGGCTCCCATTTGCCTGGGGCCCCCTAAGCCTAGAGTTCCCCAGGCTGGGGTTCAGAGAGCCTAGGGCTCCCCAGGCCTGGGGCCCCCTAAGCCTTAGGGCTAGGGCTCACCAAGTTTGGGGCTCCCTAAGCTTTAGGGCTAGGGCTCCCCAGGCCTGGGGCTCCCTTAGCCTAGGGCTCCGCAGGCCTGGGGTTCCCAAAGCCTAGGGCTCCCCAAGGCCTGGGTCCCCCTAAGTCTAGGGCTCCCCTGGCCTGGGGCTCCCTAAAGCTTAGGGCTGGGGCTCCCCTGGCCTGGGGCTCCCTAAGCCTAGGGCTCCCCAGGCTTCGGCACCCTAAGCCAAGGGCTCCCTAGGCCTGGGGCTCCCTAAGCCTAGGTCTACCTAAGCCTAGGCTCCCCAGGCCTGGTGCTCCCTAAGCCTAGGGCTCCCCAGGCCTGGGGCTCCCTGAGCCTAGGGCTCCCCAGGCCTGTGGCACCCTAAGCCTTAGGGCTAGGGCTCACCAGGCTTGGGGCTCCCTAAGTTTTAGTGCTAGGGCTCCCGAGGTCTGGGGCTCCCTAAGCCTGGGGCTCCCTAGCCTAGGGCTCCCAGGATTGGGGCTCTCTAAGCCTTAGGGCTAGGGCTCCCCAGGCCTGGGGCTCCCTAAACCTAGGGCCCCCCTTGGCCTGGGGCCCCCTAAGCCTAGAGTTCCCCAGGCTGGGGTTCACAGAGCCTAGGGCTCCCCAGGCCTGGGGCCCCCTAAGCCTTAGGGCTAGGGCTCACCAAGTTTGGGGCTCCCTAAGCTTTAGGGCTAGGGCTCCCCAGGCCTGGGGCTCCCTAAGCCTTAACGCAAGGGCTCCCCAGGCCTGGGGCTCACTAAGCCTTAGGGCTAGGGGTCCCCAGGCCGGAGGCTCCCTAAGCATAGGGATCCCCAGGCCTGCAGCACCCTAAGCCTAGGGCTCCCCAGACCTGGGGCTCCCTAAGACTAAGGCTCCTCAGGCCTGGGGCTCCCTAGGCCTAGGGCTCCCCAGGCTGGGTCTCCCTAAGCCAAGGGCTCCCCAGGCGTGGGGCTCCCTAAGCCTAGGGCTCCACAGTCTGGGGCTCCCTAAGGCTTGGACTCCCCAGCCTGGGGATCCCTAAGACTTAGGGCTCCCCAGGCCTTAGGCTCCCTAAGCCTAAGGCTCCCCAGGCCTGGGGCTCCGTAAACCTTAGGGCTAGGGCTACCCTGGCCTGGGGCTCCCTAAAGCTTAGGGCTAGGGCTCCCCAGGCATGGGGCTCCTAAGCATAGGGCTCCCCATGCCTGGGGCTCCCTAAACTTTAGGGCTAGGGCTCCCCAGTCCTGGGGCTCCCTTAGCCTAGGGCTCCCCAGGCCTTGGGTTCCCAAAGCCTAGGGCTCCCCTGGCCTGGGGCTCCCTAAGCTTGGGTCTACCTAAACACAGGCTCCCCAGGCCTGGGGCTCCATAAGCCTAGGGCTCCCCAGGCCTGGGGCTCACTTAGCCTAAGGCACCCCAGGCTTGTGGCCCCCTAGGCCTTAGGGTTAGGGCTCCCTAAGCCTAAGGCTCCTCAGGCCTGGGGCTCCCTAGGCCTAGGGCTCCCCAAGCTGGGTCTCCCTAAGGCAACGGCTCCCCAGGTGTGGGGCTCCCTAAGCCTAGGGCTCCACAGGCTGGGGCTCCCTAAGCCTTGGGCTCCCCAGCCTGGGGCTACCTAAGCCTTGGGACTCCCCAGGCCTTAGGCTCCCAAAGCCTAAGGCTCCCCAGGCCTGGGGCTCCCTAAACCTTAGGGCTAGGGCTACCCTGGCCTGGGACTCTCTAAGCCTAGGGTACCCCAGGCCTGGGGCTCCCTAAGCCTAGGGCTCCCCAGGCTGGTGCTCCCTAAGACTAGGGCTCCCCAGGATGGGGCTCCCTAAACCTTAGGGCTATGGCTACCCTGGCCTGGGGCTCTCTAAGCCTAGGGCTCCCCCGGCCTGGGGCTCCCTAGCCTAGGGCTCCCAGGATTGGGGCTCCCAAAGTCTTAGGGCCAGGGCTCCCCAGGCCTGGTCCTCCCTAAGCCTTATCGCTACGGCGCCCCAGACTTCGGGCTCTCTAAGCCTAAGGCTCCCCAAGATTGGGGCTCACTAAGCCTTAGGGCTAGGGCTCCCCAGGTCTGGGGCTCCATAAACCTAGGGCTCCCCTTGGCCTGGGGCCCCCTAAGCCTAGAGTTCCCCAGGTCTGGGGTTCCTAGAACCTTGGGCTCCCCAGGCCTGGGGCCCCCTAAGCTTTAGGGCTAGGGCTCACCAGGTTTGGGGCTCCCTAAGCTTTAGGGTTAGGGCTCCCCAGGCCTGGGGCTCCCTAAGCTTAGGGCTCCCCAGGCCTGGTGCTCCCTAAGCCTTAACGCTAGGGCTCCCCAGGCCTGGGGCCCACTAAGCCTTAGGGCTAGGGCTCCCCAAGCCTGGGGCTCCCTAAGCCTAGGGATCCCCAGGCCTGCGGCACCCTAAGCCTAGGGCTCCCCAGACCTGGGGCTCCCTAAGCCTAAGGCTCCTCAGGCCTGGGGCTCCCTAGGCCTAGGGCTCCCCAGGCTGGGTCTCCCTAAGCCCAGGGCTCCCCAGGCGTGGGGCTCCCTAAGCCTAGGGCTCCACAGTCTGGGCCTCCCTAAGCCTTGGGCTCCCCAGCCTGGGGATCCCTAAGACTTAGGGCTCCCCAGGCCTTAGGCTCCCTAAGCCTAAGGCTCCCCAGGCCTGGGGCTCCGTAAACCTTAGGGCTAGGGCTACCCTGGCCTGGGGCTCTCTAAGCCTAGGGCTCCACAGGCCTGGGGCTCCCTAAGCCTCCCTAAGCCTAAGGCTCCCCAGGCTGTGGCTCCCTTAGCCTAGGGCTCCGCAGGCCTGGGGTTCCCTAAGCCTAGGGCTCCCCAAGGCCTGGGTCCCCCTAAGTCTAGGGCTCCCCTGGCCTGGGGCTCCCTAAAGCTTAGGGCTAGGGCTCCCCAGTCCTGGGGCTCCCTTAGCCTAGGGCTCCACAGGCCTTGGGTTCCCAAAGCCTAGGGCTCCCCTGGCCTGGGGCTCCCTAAACCTTAGGGTTAGTGCTCCCCAGGCCTGGGGCTCTCTAAGCATAGTGCTACCCATGCCTGGGGCTCCATAAACCTTAGGGCCAGGGCACCCCAGGCCTGGGGCTCCCTAAGACTTAGGGCTAGGGCTCCCCAGGCCTGGGGCTCCCTAAGACTTAGGGCTAGGGCTCCCCAGGCCTGGGGCTCCCTAGGTCTTGGGCTCCCCAGGCCTGGGGCTCCCTAAGCCTAGAGATCCCGAGACCTGGGGCTCCCTAAGCCTAGGGCTCCCCAGGCCTGTGGCTCCCAAAGGTTAGGGCTCCCCAGTCCTGGGGCTCCCTAAGCCTAGGGCTCCCCAGGCCTGGGGCTCCCTAAACCTTAGGGCTAGGGCACCCCATGCCTGGGGCTCCCTAAGACTTAGGGCTAGGGCTCCCCAGGCCTGAGGCTCCCTAAGACTTAGGGCTAGGGCTCCCCAGGCCTGGGGCTCCCTAGGTCTTGGGCTCCCCAGGCCTGGGGGTCCCTAAGCCTAGAGATCCCGAGACCTGGGGCTCCCTAAGCCTAGGGCTCCCCAGGCCTGTGGCTCCCAAAGGTTAGGGCTCCCCAGGCCTGGGACTCCCTAAGCCTAGGGCTCCCCAGGCTTCGGCTCCCTAAGCCAAGGGCTCCCTAGGCCTGGGGCTCCCTAAGCCTAGGTCTACCTAAGCCTGGGGCTCCCCAGGCTTGGGGCTACCTAAGCCTAGGCTCCCCAGGCCTGGGGCTCCCTAAGCCTAGGGCTCCCCAGGCCTGGGGCTCCCTGAGCCTAGGGCTCCACAGGTCTGTGGTGCCCTAAGCCTTAGGGCTAGGGCTCACCAGGCTTGGGGCTCCCTAAGCCTTAGGGCTAGGGCTCCCCAGGCCTGGGGCTCCCTAAACCTAGGGCTCCCCTTGGCCTGGGGCCCCCTAAGCCTAGAGTTCCCCAGGCTGGGGTTCACAGAGCCTAGGGCTCCCCAGGCCTGGGGCCCCCTAAGCCTTAGGGCTAGGGCTCACCAAGTTTGGGGCTCCCTAAGCTTTAGGGCTAGGGCTCCCCAGGCCTGGGGCTCCCTTAGCCTAGGGCTCCGCAGGCCTGGGGTTCCCAAAGCCTAGGGCTCCCCAAGGCCTGGGTCCCCCTAAGTCTAGGGCTCCCCTGGCCTGGGGCTCCCTAAAGCTTAGGGCTGGGGCTCCCCTGGCCTGGGGCTCCCTAAGCCTAGGGCTCCCCAGGCTTCGGCTCCCTAAGCCAAGGGCTCCCTAGGCCTGGGGCTCCCTAAGCCTAGGTCTACCTAAGCCTAGGCTCCCCAGGCCTGGGGCTCCCTAAGCCTAGGGCTCCCCAGGCCTGGGGCTCCCTGAGCCTAGGGCTCCCCAGGCCTGTGGCGCCCTAAGCCTTAGGGCTAGGGCTCACCAGGCTTGGGGCTCCCTAAGCTTTAGTGCTAGGGCTCCCGAGGTCTGGGGCTCCCTAAGCCTGGGGCTCCCTAACCTAGGGCTCCCAGGATTGGGGCTCTCTAAGCCTTAGGGCTAGGGCTCCCCAGGCCTGGGGCTCCCTAAACCTAGGGCTCCCCTTGGCCTGGGGCCCCCTAAGCCTAGAGTTCCCCAGGCCTGGGGCCCCCTAAGCCTTAGGGCTAGGGCTCACCAAGTTTGGGGCTCCCTAAGCTTTAGGGCTAGGGCTCCCCAGGCCTGGGGCTCCCTAAGCCTTAACGCAAGGGCTCACCAGGCCTGGGGCTCACTAAGCCTTAGGGCTAGGGGTCCCCAGGCCGGAGGCTCCCTAAGCATAGGGATCCCCAGACCTGCAGCACCCTACGCCTAGAGCTCCCCAGACCTGGGGCTCCCTAAGACTAAGGCTCCTCAGG
The DNA here is from genome assembly GCF_050624435.1 of Tenrec ecaudatus. Classification (NCBI taxonomy): domain Eukaryota; kingdom Metazoa; phylum Chordata; class Mammalia; order Afrosoricida; family Tenrecidae; genus Tenrec; species Tenrec ecaudatus. Next base: position 25,502 of record NW_027457761.1, read on the forward strand.
CCTGGGGCTCCCTAGGCCTAGGGCTCCCCAGGCTGGGTCTCCCTAAGCCAAGGGCTCCCCAGGCATGGGGCTCCCTAAGCCTAGGGCTCCACAGTCTGGGGCTCCCTAAGCCTTGGGCTCCCCAGCCTGAGGATCCCTAAGACTTAGGGCTCCCCAGGCCTTAGGCTCCCTAAGCCTAAGGCTCCCCAGGCCTGGGGCTCCGTAAACTTTAGGGCTAGGGCTACCCTGGCCTGGGGCTCCCTAAAGCTTAGGGCTAGGGCTCCCCAGGCATGGGGCTCCTAAGCATAGGGCTCCCCATGCCTGGGGCTCCCTAAACTTTAGGGCTAGGGCTCCCCAGTCCTGGGGCTCCCTTAGCCTAGGGCTCCCCAGGCCTTGGGTTCCCAAAGCCTAGGGCTCCCCTGGCCTGGGGCTCCCTAAGCTTGGGTCTACCTAAACACAGGCTCCCCAGGCCTGGGGCTCCATAAGCCTAGGGCTCCCCAGGCCTGGGGCTCACTTAGCCTAAGGCACCCCAGGCTTGTGGCCCCCTAGGCCTTAGGGTTAGGGCTCCCTAAGCCTAAGGCTCCTCAGGCCTGGGGCTCCCTAGGCCTAGGGCTCCCCAAGCTGGGTCTCCCTAAGGCAACGGCTCCCCAGGTGTGGGGCTCCCTAAGCCTAGGGCTCCACAGGCTGGGGCTCCCTAAGCCTTGGGCTCCCCAGCCTGGGGCTCCCTAAGCCTTGGGGCTCCCCAGGCCTTAGGCTCCCAAAGCCTAAGGCTCCCCAGGCCTGGGGCTCCCTAAACCTTAGGGCTAGGGCTACCCTGGCCTGGGACTCTCTAAGCCTAGGGCACCCCAGGCCTGGGGCTCCCTAAGCCTAGGGCTCCCCAGGCATGGGGCTTCCTAAGCCTAAGGCTCCACAGGCCTGGGGCTCCCTAAGCCTAGGTCTCCCCAGGCTGGTGCTCCCTAAGACTAGGGCTCCCCAGGCTGGGGCTCCCTAAACCTTAGGGCTATGGCTACCCTGGCCTGGGGCTCTCTAAGCCTAGGGCTCACCCGGTCTGGGGCACCCTAGCCTAGGGCTCCCAGGATTGGGGCTCCCAAAGTCTTAGGGCCAGGGCTCCCCAGGCCTGGTCCTCCCTAAGCCTTATCGCTAGGGCGCCCCAGACTTGGGGTTCTCTAAGCCTAGGGCTCGCTAAGATTGGGGCTCACTAAGCCTTAGGGCTAGGGCTCCCCAGGTCTGGGGCTCCATAAACCTAGGGCTCCCCTTGGCCTGGGGCCCCCTAAGCCTAGAGTTCCCCAGGTCTGGGGTTCCTAGAACCTTGGGCTCCCCAGGCCTGGGGCCCCCTAAGCTTTAGGGCTAGGGCTCACCAGGTTTGGGGCTCCCTAAGCTTTAGGGCTAGGGCTCCCCAGGCCTGGGGCTCCCTAAACTTAGGGCTCCCCAGGCCTGGTGCTCCCTAAGCCTTAACGCTAGGGGTCCCCAGGCCTGGGGCTCACTAAGCCTTAGGGCTAGGGCTCCCCAGGCCTCGGGCTCCCTAAGCCTAGGGCTCCCCAGTCCTGGGGCTCCCTAAGCCTAAGGCTCCTCAGGCCTGGGGCTCCCTAGGCTTAGGGCTCCCCAAGCTGGGTCTCCCTAAGGCAAGGGCTCCCCAGGTGTGGGGCTCCCTAAGCCTAGGGATCCACAGGCTGGGGCTCCCTAAGCCTTGGGCTCCCCAGCCTGGGGCTCCCTAAGCCTTGGGGCTCCCCAGGCCTTAGGCTCCCAAAGCCTAAGGCTCCCCAGGCCTGGGGCTCCCTAAACCTTAGGGCTAGGGCTACCCTGGCCTGGGACTCTCTAAGCCTAGGGCTCCCAGGCCTGGGGCACCCTAAGCCTAAGTCTCCACAGGCCTGGGGCTCCCTAAGCCTAGGGCTCCCCAGGCTGGGTCTCCCTAAGCCAAGGGCTCCCCAGGCGTGGGGCTCGCTAAGCCTAGGGATACCAGGTCCAGGGGCTCCCTTAACCTTTTGGGCTAGGGCTACCCTGGACTGGGGATACCTAAGCCTAAGGCTCCCCAGGCCTGGGGCTCCCTAAGCCTAGAGTTCCCGATACCTGGGGCTCCCTAAGAATAGGGCTCCCCTGGCCTGTGGCTCCCAAAGGTTAGGGCACCCCAGGCCTGGGTCTCCCTAAGCCTAGGGCTCCCCAGGCCTGGGGCTCCCTAAGCCTAGGGCTCCCCAGGCTTCGGCTCCCTAAGCCAAGGGCTCCCTAGGCCTGGGGCTTCCTAAGCCTAGGTCTACCTAAGCCTGGGGCTCCCCAGGTTGGGGCTACCTAAGCCTAGGCTCCCCAGTCCTGGGGCTCCCTAAGCCTAGGGCTCCCCAGGCCTGGTGCTCCCTGAGCCTAGGGCTCCCCAGGCCTGTGGCGCCCTAAGCCTTAGGGCTAAGGCTCACCAGGCTTGGGGCTCCCTAAGCTTTAGTGCTAGGGCTCCCGAGGTCTGGGGCTCCCTAAGCCTGGGGCTCCCTAGCCTAGGGCTCCCAGGATTGGGGCTCACTAAGCCTTAGGGCTAGGGCTCCCCAGCCCTGGGGCTCCCTAAACCTAGGGCTCCCCTTGGCCTGGGGCCCCCTAAGCCTAGAGTTCCCCAGGCTGGGGTTCACAGAGCCTAGGGCTCCCCAGGCCTGGGGCCCCCTAAGCCTTAGGGCTAGGGCTCACCAAATTTGGGGCTCCCTAAGCTTTAGGGCTAGGGCTCCCCAGACCTGGGGCTCCCTAAGCCTAGGGCTCCCCAGGCCTGTGGCTCCCAAAGGTTAGGGCTCCCCAGGCCTGGGGCTCCCTAAGCCAAGGGCTCCCCATGCCTGGGGCTCCCTAAACCTTGGGGCTAGTGTACCCCAGGCCTGGGGCTCCCTAAGACTTAGGGCTAGGGCTCCCCAAGCCTGGGGCTCCCTAAGACTTAGGGCTAGGGCTCCCCAGGCCTGGGGCTCCCTAGGTCTTTGGCTCCCCAGGCCTGGGGCTCCCTAAGCCTATAGATCCCGAGACCTGGGGCTCCCTAAGCCTATGGCTCCCCAGACCTGTGGCTCCCAAAGGTTAGGGCTCCCCAGGCCTGGGGCTCCCTAAGCCTAGGGCTCCCCAGACTTCGACTCCCTAAGCCAAGGGTTCCCTAGGCCTGGGGCTCCCTAAGCCTAGGTCTACTTAAGCCTGGGGCTCCCCAGGCTTGGGGCTACCTAAGCCTAGGCTCCCCAGGCCTGGGGCTCCATAAGCCTAGGGCTCCCCAGGCCTGGGGCTCCCTGAGCCTAGGGCTCCCCAGGCCTGGGGCTCCGTGAGCCTAGGGCTCCCCAGGCCTGTGGCGCCCTAAGCCTTAGGGCTAGGGCTCACCAGGCTTGGGGCTCCCTAAGCTTTAGGGCTAGGGCTCCCGAGGTCTGGGGCTCCCTAAGCCTGGGGCTCCCTAGCCTAGGGCTCCCAGGTTTGGGGCTCACTAAGCCTTAGGGCTAGGGCTCCCCAGGCCTGGGGCTCCCTAAACCTAGGGCTCCCCTTGGCCTGGGGCCCCCTAAGCCTAGAGTTCCCCAGGCTGGGGTTCACAGAGCCTAGGGCTCCCCAGGCCTGGGGCCCCCTAAGCCTTAGGGCTAGGACTCACCAAGTTTGGTGCTCCCTAAGCTTTAGGGCTAGGGCTCCCCAGGCCTGGGGCTCCCTTAGCCTAGGGCTCCGCAGGCCTGGGGTTCCCAAAGCCTAGGGCTCCCCAAGGCCTGGGTCCCCCTAAGTCTAGGGCTCTCCTGGCCTGGGGCTCCCTAAAGCTTAGGGTTGGGGCTCCCCAGGCTTGGGGCTACCTAAACCTAGGCTCCCCCGGTCTGGGGCTCCCTAAGCCTAGGGCTCCCCAGGCCTGGGGCTCCCTAAATTTTAGGGCTAGGGCTCCCCAGGCCTGGGGCTCCCTAAGCCTAGGGCTCCGCAGTCCTGGGGTTCCCAAAGCCTAGGGCTCCCCAAGGCCTGGGTCCCCCTAAGTCTAGGGCTCCCCTGGCCTGGGGCTCCCCAGGCCTGGGGCTCCTAAGCATAGGGCTCCCCATGCCTGGGGCTCCCTAAACTTTAGGGCTAGGGCACCCCAGGCCTGGGGCTCCCTAAGCCTAGGGCTCCGCAGGCCTGGGGTTCCCAAAGCCTAGGGCTACCCAAGGCCTGGGTCGCCCTAAGTCTAGGGCTCCCCTGGCCTGGGGCTCCCTAAAGCTTAGGGCTGGGGCTCCCGAGGCCTGGGGCTCCTAAGCATAGGGCTCCCCATGCCTGTGGCTCCCTAAACTTTAGGGCTAGGTCTCCCCAGGCCTGGGGCTCCCTAAGCCTAGGGCTCCACAGGTTGGGGCTCCCTAAGCCTAGGGTTCCCCAGGCCTGGGGCTCCTTAAGCCTTAGGGCTAGGACTCCCGAGGCCTAGGGCTCCTTAAGCCTAGGACTTCCCAAGCCTGGGGATCCCTGAGCCTTAGGGCTAGGGCTCCCTAGGCCTGGGGCTCTCTAAGACTACGACTACCCAGGCCTGGGCCTCTCTAGGCCTGGGGCTTCCTAAGCCTTAGGGCAAGGGCTCCCCAGGCCTGGGGCTCCCAAAGCCTAGGTCTACCTAAGCCTGGGGCTCCCCAGGCTTGGGTCTACCTAAACCCAGGCTCCCCAGGCCTGGGGCTCCCTAAGCCTAGGTCTCCCCAGGCTGGGGCTCCCTAAGTCTAGGGCTCCCTAGGCCTGGGGATTCCTAAGCCTAGGTCTACCTAAGCCTGGGGCTCCCCAGGCTTTAGGCTACCTAAGCCTAGGCTCCCCAGGCCTGGGGCTCCCTAAGCCTAGGGCTCCCCAGGCCTGGGGCTCCCTGAGCCTAGGGCTCCCCAGGCCTGTGGCGCCCTAAGCCTTAGGGCTAGGGCTCACCAGGCTTGGGGCTCCCTAAGCTTTAGGGCTAGGACTCCCGAGGTCTGGGGCTCCCTAAGCCTGGGGCTCCCTAGCCTAGGGCTCCCAGGATTGGGGCTCACTAAGCCTTAGGGCTAGGGCTCCCCAGGCCTGGGGCTCCCTAAACCTAGGGCTCCCCTTGGCCTGGGGCCCCCTAAGCCTAGAGTTCCCCAGGCTGGGGTTCACAGAGCCTAGGGCTCCCCAGGCCTGGGGCCCCCTAAGCCTTAGGGCTAGGGCTCACGAAGTTTGGGGCTCCCTAAGCTTTAGGGCTAGGGCTCCCCAGGCCTGGGGCTCCCTTAGCCTAGGGCTCCGCAGGCCTGGGGTTCCCAAAGCCTAGGGCTCCCCAAGGCCTGGGTCCCCCTAAGTCTAGGGCTCCCCTGGCCTGGGGCTCCCTAAAGCTTAGGGCTGGGGCTCCCCAGGCCTGGGGCTCCCTAAGCCTAGGGCTCCCCAGGCTTCGGCTCCCTAAGCCAAGGGCTCCCTAGGCCTGGGGCTCCCTAAGCCTAGGTCTACCTAAGCCTAGGCTCCCCAGGCCTGGGGCTCCTTAAGCCTAGGGCTCCCCAGGCCTGGGGCTCCCTGAGCCTAGGGCTCCCCAGGCCTGGGGCGCCCTAAGCCTTAGGGCTAGGGCTCACCAGGCTTGGGGCTCCCTAAGCTTTAGTGCTAGGGCTCCCGAGGTCTGGGGCTCCCTAAGCCTGGGGCTACCTAGCTTAGGGCTAAGGCCTGGGGCGCTCCACGCCTCGGGCTCCCAAAGCCTAAGGGCTGGGACGCCCCAGGCCTGGGGCTCCCAAAGCTTAAGGGCGGGGGGCCCCAGGCCTGGGGCTCACAAAGCCTAAGGCGGGGGCGCCCGAGGCCTGGGACTCCCAAATCCTAAGGGCTGGTGCACCCCTGGCCGGGGCCTCCCAAAGCCTAAGGGCTGGGGCGCTCCTGGCCAGGGGCTCCCTAAGCCTAAGGGCTGGGCCGTACCAGGCCTGGGGCTCCCTAAGCCTAAGGGCTGGGGCATACCAGGCCTGGGCCTCCCAAATCCTAAGGGCGGGGGCACCCCAGACCTGGGGCTCACAACGCCTAAGGGCTGGGGCGCCCCAGGCCTGGGACTCCCAAAACCTAAGGGCTGGGGCGCCCCTGACCTGGGGCTCCCAAAATCTAAAGGCTGGGGCGCCCCAGGCCAGGGGCTCCCTAAGCCTAAGGGCTGAGCCGTACCAGGCCTGGGCCTCCAAAAACCTAAGGGTTGGGGAGCCCCATGCCTGGGGCTCCCAAAGCCTAAGGCCTGGGGCGCCCTAGAAGAGGGGCTCCCTAAGCAAAAGGGCTGGGCCGTACCAGGCCTGGGGCTCTCAAAGCCTAAGGGCTGGGGCGCCCCAGGCCTGGGACTCCCAAAGCCTAAGGGCAGGGGCACCCCAGGCCTGGGGCTCCCATAGCCTAAGGGCGGGGGCGCCCTAGGCCTGGGGCTCCCAAAGCCTAAGGGCTGGGGCACCCCAGGCCTGGGGCTCCCAAAGCCTAAGGGCTGGGGCACCCAAGGCCTGGGGCTCCCAAAGCCTAAGGGCAGGGGCACCCCAGGCCTGGGGCTCCCATAGCCTAAGGGCGGGGGCGCCCTAGGCCTGGGGCTCCCAAAGCCTAAGGGCTGGGGCACCCCAGGCCTGGGACTCCCTAAGCCTAAGGGCAGGGACGCCCCAGGCCTGGGGCTCCCTAAGCCGAAGACCTGGGTCCCACCAGGTCTGGGGCTCCCTAAGCCTAAGGTCTGGGGCGCCCCAGGCCTGTGGCTACCAGAGCCTATGAGCTAGGGCGCCCCAGGCCTGTGGCTCCCAAAGCCTAAGGACTGGGGCGCCCCAGGCTTGGGACTCCCAAAGCCTAACGCCTGGGGTGCCCCTGGCCAGGGGCTCCCAAAGCCTAAGGGCTGGTGCGCCCCAGGCCTGGGCCTCCCAAAGCCAAAGGGCAGTTGCCCCCCAGGTCTGGGGCTCCCAAAACCTAAGGGCTGGGGCGCCCCTGGCCTGGGGCTCCCAAAATCTAAAGGCTGCGGCGCCCCAGGCCAGGGGATCCCTAAGCCTAAGGGCTGGGCCGTACCAGGTCTGGGGCTCCAAAAACCTAAGTGTTGGGGAGCCCCATGCCTGGGGCTCCCAAAGCCTAAGGCCTGGGGCGCCCTAGGCCAGGGGCTCCCTAAGCCTAAGGGCTGGGGCGTACCAGGCCTGGGGCTCTCAAAGCCTAAGGGCTGGGGCGCCCCAGGCCTGGGGCTCCCTAAGCCGAGGGCTGGGGCACCCCAGGCCTGGGGCTCCCTAAGCCAAGGGCAGCGGCGCCCCAGGCCTGGGGCTCCCAAAGCCTAAGTGCTGGGGCGCCCCAGGTCAGGGGCTCCCTAAGCCAAAGGGCTGGGGCGTACCAGGCCTGTGGCTTCCAAAGCCTAAGAGCTGGGGCGCCCAGGAATGGGACTCCCAAAGCCTAAGGGCTGGGGTGCCCCAGGCCTGGGACTCCCTAAGCCTAAGGGCAGGGACGCCCCAGGCCTGGGGTTCCCTAAGCCGAAGACCTGGGTCCCACCAGGTCTGGGGCTCCCTAAGCCTAAGGTCTGGGGCGCCCCAGGCCTGTGGCTACCAGAGCCTACGGGCTGGGGCGCCCCAGGCCTGTGGCTTCCAGAGCCTACAAGTTGGGGCGCCCCAGGCCTGTGGCTCCAAAAGCCTAAGAGTTGGGGCGCCCCAAACCTGGGGCTCCCAAAGCCTAAGGGCTGGCGCCCCAGGCCTGAGGCTCCCAAATCCTATGGGCTGGGGCGTCCCAGCCTGGGCCTCCAAAAGCCTAAGGGCTGGGGCGCCCAAGACCTGGGGCTCCCTAAGACTAAGGGCTGGGACGTACCAGGCCTGGGGCTCCCTAAGCCTAAGGGCTGCGGTGCACTAGGCCTGGGGCTCCCTAAGCCGAAGGGCTGGGTGTCCCCAGGTCTAGGGCTCCCTAAACCTAAGGGCGTGGTCGGCCCCAGGCCTGGGGCTCCCAAAGCCTAAGGGCTGGGGCGCCACAGGCCTGGAGCTCCCAAAGCCTAAGGGCTGGGGCGCCCCAGGCCTGGGGCACCCAAAGCCTAAGGGCTGGGGCACCCCAGCCTGGGGCTCCCAAAACCTAAGGGATGGGGCGCCCCAGGCCTGGGGCTCCCTAAGAAAAAGGGCTGTGGCTCCCCAGGCCAGAGGCTCCCTTAGCCTAACGGCTGGGGCGACCCAGGCCTGGGGCTCCCTAAGCCTAAGGGCTGGGGCACCCCAGGCCTGGGGCTCCCTAAGCCAAAGGGCTGGGGCATACCAGGCCTGTGGCTTCCAAAGCCTAAGGGCTGGGGCGCCCAGGAATGGGACTCCCAAACCTAAGGGCTGGGGTGCCCCAGGCCTGGGACTCCCTAAGCCTAAGGGCAGGGATGCCCCAGGCCTGGGGCTCCCTAAGCCGAAGAGCTGGGTCCCCCCAGGTCTGGGGCTCCTTAAGCCTAAGGTCTGGGGCACCCCAGGCCTGTGGTTCCCAGAGCCTACGAGATGGGGCGCCCCAGGCCTGGGGCTCCCAAAATCTATGGGCTGGGGGGTCCCAGCCTGGGGCTCCCAAATCCTAAGGGCTGGGGCACCCCAGGCCTGGGGCTCCCAAAGCCTAAGGGCTGGGGCACCCCAGGCCTGGGGCTTCCAAAGCATAAGGGCTGGTGCGCCCCAGGCCTGGGGCTCCCAAAGTCTAAGGGCGGGGGCGCCCCAGACCTGGGGCTCCCAAATCCTAAGGGCTGGGGTGTCCCTGGCCTGGGCCTCCCAAAGCCTAAGAGCTGGGGCGCCCCAGGCCTGGGGCTCACAAAGCCTAAGGGCTGGGGTGCCCCAAGCCAGGGGCTCCCTAAGCCTAAGGGGTGGGCCGTACGAGGCTTGGGGCTCCCAAAGCCTAAGGGCTGGGGCACCCCAGGCCTGGGGCTCCCAAAGTCTAAGGCCTGGGGCGATCCAGGCCTGGGGCTCCCAAAGCCTAAATCCTGGGATGCCCCAGGCCAGGGGTTCCCTAAGCCTAAGGGCTGGGGCGTACCAGGCCTGGGGCCCACAAAGCCTAAGGGCTTGGGCGCCCCAGGCAAGGGACTCCCAAAGCTTAAGGGCTGGGGCGCCCCAGGCCTCGGGTTTCCAAAGCCTAAAGCCTGGGGCGCTCCACGCCTCGGGCTCCCAAAGCCTAAGGGCTGGGACGCCCCAGGCCTGGGGCTCTCAAAGCGTAAGGGCTGGGGCGCCCCAGGCCTGGGGCTCCCAAAGCGTAAGGGCTGGGGCGCCCCAGGCCTGGGGCCCCCAAAGCTTAAGGGCGGGGGGCCCCAGGCCTGGGGCTCACAAAGCCTAGGGCGGGGGCGCCCGATGCCTGGGGCTCCCAAAGCCTAAGGGCTGGGGCGCCCCTGGCCGGGCCTCCCAAAGCCTAAGGGCTGGGGCGCTCCTGGCCAGGGGCTCCCTAAGCCTAAGGGCTGGGCCGTACCAGGCCTGGGGCTCCCAAAGCCTAAGGGCTGGGGCGCCCCAGGCCTGGGGCTCCCAAAGCCTAAGGCCTTGGGCGCTCCAGGCCTGGGGCTCCCTAAGCCTAAGGGATGGGGCATACCAGGCCTGGGGCTCCCAAATCCTAAGGGTGGGGCCACCCCAGGCATGGGGCTCACAATGCCTAAGGGCTGGGGCGCCCCAGGCCTGGGGCTCCCAAAGTCTAAAGGCTGGGGCGCCCCAGGCCAGGGGCTCCCTAAGCCTAAAGGCTGGGCCGTACCAGGCCTGGGGCTCCAAAAACCTAAGGGTTAGGGAGCCCCATGCCTGGGGCTCCCAATACCTAAGGCCTGGGGCGCCCTAGGCCAGGGGCTCCCTAAGCCTAAGGGCTGGGGCATACCAGGCCTGGGGCTCTCAAAGCCTAAGGGTTGGGGCGCCCCAGGCCTGGGACTCCCAAAGCCTAAGGGCTGGGGCACCCCAGGCGTGGGGCTCCCTAAGCCGAAGTGCTGGGTGCCCCCAGGCCTGGGGCTCCCAAAGCCTAAGGGCTGGGGCGCCCCAGGCTTGGGGCACCCAAAGCCTAAGGGCTGGGGCGCCCCAGCCTGGGGCTCCCAAAACTTAAGGGTTGGGGCGCCCCAGGCCTGGGGCTCCCTAAGAAAAAGGGCTGTGGCTCCCAAGGCCAGAGGCTCCCTTAGCCTAACGGCTGGGGCGACCCAGGCCTGGGGCTTGCAAAGCGTAAGGGCGGGGGGCCCCAGGCCTGGGGCTCACAAAGCCTAAGGCGGGGGCGCCCGAGGCCTGGGGCTCCCAAATCCTAAGGGCTGGTGAGCCCCTGGCCGGGGCCTCCCAAAGCCTAAGGGCTGGGGCGCTCCTGGCCAGGGGCTCCCTAAGCATAAGGGCTGGGCCGTACCAGGCCTGGGGCTCCCTAAGCCTAAGGGCTGGGGCATACCAGGTCTGGGCCTCCCAAATCCTAAGGGCGGGGGCTCCCCAGACCTGGGGCTCACAACGCCTAAGGGCTGGGGCGCCCCTGGCCTGGGGCTCCCAAAATCTAAAGGCTGGGGCGCCCCAGGCCAGGGGCTCCCTAAGCCTAAGGGCCGGGCCGTACCAGGCCTGGGCCTCCAAAAACCTAAGGGTTGGGTAGCCCCATGCCTGGGGCTCCCAAAGCCTAAGGCCTGGGGCGCCCTAGACCAGGGGCTCCCTAAGCCAAAGGGCTGGGCCGTACCAGGCCTGGGGCTCTCAAAGCCTAAGGGCTGGGGCGCCCCAGGCCTGGGACTCCCAAAGCCTAAGGGCAGGGGCACCCCAGGCCTGGGGCTCCCATAGCCTAAGGGCGGGGGCGCCCTAGGCCTGGGGCTCCCAAAGTCTAAGGGCTGGGGCACCCCAGGCCTGGGGCTCCCAAAGTCTAAGGGCTGGGGCACCCCAGGCCTGGGGCTCCCAAAGCCTAAGGGCAGGGGCACCCCAGGCCTGGGACTCCCATAGCCTAAGGGCGGGTGCGCCCTAGGCCTGGGGCTCCCAAAGCCTAAGGGCTGGGGCACCCCAGGCCTGGGACTCCCTAAGCCTAAGGGCAGGGACGCCCCAGGCCTGGGGCTCCCTAAGCCGAAGACCTGGGTCCCCCCAGGTCTGGGGCTCCCTAAGCCTAAGGTCTGGGGCGCCCCAGGCCTGTAGCTACCAGAGCCTATGAGCTAGGGCGCCCCAGGCCTGTGGCTCCCAAAGCCTAAGGACTGGGGCGCCCCAGGCTTGGGACTCCCAAAGCCTAACGGCTGGGGCGCCCCTGGCCAGGGGCTCCCAAAGCCTAAGGGCTGGTGCGCCCCAGGCCTGGGCCTCCCAAAGCCTAAGGGCAGTTGCCCCCCAGGTCTGGGGCTCCCAAAGCCTAAGGGCTGGGGCGCCCAAGCCAGGGGCTCCCTAATCCAAAGGGGTGGGCCGTACCAGGCCTGGGGCTCCCAAAGCCTAAGGGCTGGGGCACCCCAGGCCTGGGGCTCCCAAAGCCTAAGGCCTGGGGCGCTCCAGGCCTGGGGCTCCCAAAGCCTAAATCCTGGGACGCCCCAGGCCAGGGGCTCCCTAAGCCTAAGGACTGGGGCGTACCAGGCCTGAGGCTCCCAAAGCCTAAGGGCTGGGGCGCCCCAGGCATGGGACTCCCAAAGCCTAAGGGCTGGGGCTCCCCAGGTCTCGGGCTTCCAAAGCCTAAGGCCTGGGGCGCTCCACGCCTCGGGCTCCCAAAGCCTAAGGGCTGGGACGCCCCAGGCCTGAGGCTCCCAAAGCCTAAGGGCTGGGGCGCCCCAGGCCTGGGGCTCCCAAAGCCTAAGGGCTGGTGCGCCCCAGGCCTGGGGCTCCCAAAGCTTAAGGGCGGGGGGCCCCAGGCCTGGGGCTCACAAAGCCTAAGGCGGGGGCGCCCGAGGCCTGGGGCTCCCAAAGCCTAAGGGCTTGGGCACCCCTGGCCGGGGCCTCCCAAAGCCTAAGGGCTGGGGCGCTCTGGCCAGGGGCTCCCTAAGCCTAAGGGCTGGGCCGAACCAGGCCTGGGGCAACCTAAGCCTAAGGGCTGGGGCATACCAGGCCTGGGGCTCCCAAATCCTAAGGGCGGGGGCGCCCCAGGCCTGGGGCTCCCAAAACCTAAGGGCTGGGGCGCCCCTGGCCTGGGGCTCCCAAAATCTAAAGGCTTCGGCGACCCAGGCCAGGGGATCCCTAAGCCTAAGGGCTGGGCCGTACCAGGTCTGGGGCTCCAAAAACCTAAGTGTTGGGGAGCCCCATGCCTGGGGCTCCCAAAGCCTAAGGGCTGGGGCGCTCTGGCCAGGGGCTCCCTAAGCCTAAGGGCTGGGCCGAACCAGGCCTGGGGCAACCTAAGCCTAAGGGCTGGGGCATACCAGGCCTGGGGCTCACAACGCCTAAGGGCTGGGGCGCCCCAGGCCTGGGGCTCCCAAAACCTAAGGGCTGGGGCGCCCCTGGCCTGGGGCTCCCAAAATCTAAAGGCTGCGGCGCCCCACGCCAGGGGATCACTAAGCCTAAGGGCTGGGCCGTACCAGGTCTGGGGCTCCAAAAACCTAAGTGTTGGGGAGCCCCATGCCTGGGGCTCCCAAAGCCTAAGGCCTGGGGCGCCCTAGGCCAGGGGCTCCCTAAGCCTAAGGGCTGGGGCGTACCAGGCCTGGGGCTCTCAAAGCCTAAGGGCTGGGGCGCCCCAGGCCTGGGGCTCCCTAAGCCGAGGGCTGGGGCACCCCAGGCCTGGGGCTCCCTAAGCCAAGGGCAGGGGCGCCCCAGGCCTGGGGCTCCCAAAGCCTAAGTGCTGGGGCGCCCCAGGTCAGGGGCTCCCTAAACCAAAGGGCTGGGGCGTACCAGGCCTGTGGCTTCCAAAGCCTAAGGGCTGGGGCGCCCAGGAATGGGACTCCCAAAGCCTAAGGGCTGGGGTGCCCCAGACCTGGGACTCCCTAAGCCTAAGGGCAGGGACGCCCCAGGCCTGGGGTTCCCTAAGCCGAAGACCTGGGTCCCACCAGGTCTGGGGCTCCCTAAGCCTAAGGTCTGGGGCGCCCCAGGCCTGTGGCTACCAGAGCCTACGGGCTGGGGCGCCCCAGGCCTGTGGCTTCCAGAGCCTACAAGTTGGGGCGCCCCAGGCCTGTGGCTCCAAAAGCCTAAGAGTTGGGGCGCCCCAAACCTGGGGCTCCCAAAGCCTAAGGGCTGGCGCCCCAGGCCTGGGGCTCCCAAATCCTATGGGCTGGGGCGTCCCAGCCTGGGCCTCCAAAAGCCTAAGGGCTGGGGCGCCCAAGGCCTGGGGCTCCCTAAGACTAAGGGCTGGGACGTACCAGGCCTGGGGCTCCCTAAGCCTAAGGGCTGCGGCGCCCTAGGCCTGGGGCTCCCTAAGCCGAAGGGCTGGGTGTCCCCAGGCCTAGGGCTCCCTAAACCTAAGGGCGTGGGCGCCCCAGGCCTGGGGCTCCCAAAGCCTAAGAGCTTGGGAACCACAGGCCTGGAGCTCCCAAAGCCAAAGGGCTGGGGCGCCCCAGGCCTGGGGCACCCAAAGCCTAAGGGCTGGGGCACCCCAGCCTGGGGCTCCCAAAACTTAAGGGATGGGGCGCCCCAGGCCTGGGGCTCCCTAAGAAAAAGGGCTGCGGCTCCCCAGGCCAGAGGCTCCCTTAGCCTAACGGCTGGGGCGACACTGGCCTGGGGCTCCCTAAGCCTAAGGCCTGGGGCACCCCAGGCCTGGGGCTCCCTAAGCCAAAGGGCTGGGGCGTACCAGGCCTGTGGCTTCCAAAGCCTAAGGGCTGGGGCGCCCAGGAATGGGACTCCCAAACCTAAGGGCTGGGGTGCCCCAGGCCTGGGACTCCCTAAGCCTAAGGGCAGGGATGCCCCAGGCCTGGGGCTCCCTAAGCCGAAGAGCTGGGTCCCCCCAGGTCTGGGGCTCCTTAAGCCTAAGGTCTGGGGCGCCCCAGGCCTGTGGCTCCCAGAGCCTACGAGATGGGGCGCCCCAGGCCTGGGGCTCCCAAAATCTATGGGCTGGGGCGTCCCAGCCTGGGGCTCCCAAATCCTAAGGGCTGGGGCACCCCAGGCCTGGGGCTCCCAAAGCCTAAGGGTTGGGGCACCCCAGGCCTGGGGCTTCCAAAGCATAAGGGCTGGTGCGCCCCAGGCCTGGGGCTCCCAAAGTCTAAGGACGGGGGCGCCCCAGACCTGGGGCTCCCAAATCCTAAGGGCTGGGGTGCCCCTGGCCTTGGCCTCCCAAAGCCTAAGGTCAGGGGCGCCCCAGGCCTGGGCCTCCAAAAGCCTAAGGGCTGGGGCGTCCCAGGCCTGGGGCTCACAAAGCCTAAGGCCTGCGGCGCTCCAGGCCTGAGGCTCCCAAACCCTAAGGACTGGGGCGCCCCAGGCCTGGGACTCCCAAAGCCTAACGGCTGGGGTGCCCCAGGCCTGGGGCTCCAAAAGCCTAAGGGCTGGGGTGCCCCAGGCCTGGGGCTCACAAAGCCTAAGGGCAGTTGCCCCCCAGGTCTGGGGCTCCCAAAGCCTAAAGGCTGGGGTGCCCCAAGCCAGGGGCTCCCTAAGCCTAAGGGGTGGGCCGTACGAGGCTTGGGGCTCCCAAAGCCTAAGGGCTGGGGCACCCCAGGCCTGGGGCTCCCAAAGCCTAAGGCCTGGGGCGCTCCAGGCCTGGGGCTCCCAAAGCCTAAATCCTGGGATGCCCCAGGCCAGGGGCTCCCTAAGCCTAAGGGCTGGGGCGTACCAGGCCTGGGGCCCCCAAAGCCTAAGGGCTTGGGCGCCCCAGGCCAGGGACTCCCAAAGCTTAAGGGCTGGGGCGCCCCAGGCCTCGGGTTTCCAAAGCCTAAAGCCTGGGGCGCTCCACGCCTAGGGCTCCCAAAGCCTAAGGGCTGGGACGCCCCAGGCCTGGGGCTCTCAAAGCGTAAGGGCTGGGGCGCCCCAGGCCTGGGGCTCCCAAAGCGTAAGGGCAGGGGCGCCCCAAGCCTGGGGCCCCCAAAGCTTAAGGGCGGGGGGCCCCAGGCCTGGGGCTCACAAAGCCTAGGGCGGGGGCGCCCGATGCCTGGGGCTCCCAAAGCCTAAGGGCTGGAGCGCCCCTGGCCGGGGCCTCCCAAAGCCTAAGGGCTGGGGCGCTCCTGGCCAGGGGCTCCCAAAGCCTAAGGGCTGGTGCGCCCCAGGCCTGGGGCTCCCAAAGCTTAAGGGCGGGGGGCCCCAGGCCTGGGGCTCACAAAGCCTAAGGCGGGGGCGCCCGAGGCCTGGGGCTCCCAAAGCCTAAGGGCTGGGGCGCTCTGGCCAGGGGCTCCCTAACCCTAAGGGCTGGGCCGTACCAGGCCTGGGGCTCCCAAAGCCTAAGGGCTGGGGCGCCCCAGGCCTGGGGCTCCCAAAGCCTAAGGCCTTGGGCGCTCCAGGCCTGGGGCTCCCTAAGCCTAAGGGATGGGGCATACCAGGCCTGGGGCTCCCAAATCCTAAGGGCGGGGCCACCCCAGGCATGGGGCTCACAATGCCTAAGGGCTGGGGCGCCCCAGGCCTGGGGCTCCCAAAGTCTAAAGGCTGGGGCGCCCCAGGCCAGGGGCTCCCTAAGACTAAGGGCTGGGCCGTACCAGGCCTGGGGCTCCAAAAACCTAAAGGTTAGGGAGCCCCATGCCTGGGGCTCCCAATACCTAAGGCCTGGGGCGCCCTAGGCCAGGGGCTCCCTAAGCCTAAGGGCTGGGGCATACCAGGCCTGGGGCTCTCAAAGCCTAAGGGCTGGGGCGCCCCAGGCCTGGGACTCCCAAAGCCTAAGGGCTGGGGCACCCCAGGCGTGGGGCTCCCTAAGCCGAAATGCTGGGTGCCCCCAGGCCTGGGGCTCCCAAAGCCTAAGGGCTGGGGCGCCCCAGGCCTGGGGCACCCAAAGCCTAAGGGCTGGGGCGCCCCAGCCTGGGGCTCCCAAAACTTAAGGGTTGGGGCGCCCCAGGCCTGGGGCTCCCTAAGAAAAAGGGCTGTTGCTCCCAAGGCCAGAGGCTCCCTTAGCCTAACGGCTGGGGCGACCCAGGCCTGGGGCTTCCAAAGCCTAAGGGCTGGGGTGCGCAGGAATGGGACTCCCAAAGACTAAGGGCTGGGTTGCCCCAGGCCTGGGACTCCCTAAGCCTAAGGGCAGGGATGCCCCAGGCCTGGGGCTCCCTAAGCCGAAGACCTGGGTCCCACCAGGTCTGGGGCTCCCTAAGCCTAAGGTCTGGGGCGCCCCAGGCCTGTGGCTCCCAGAGCCTACAAGCTGGGGCGCCCAGGCCTGTGGCTCCCAGAGCCTACGAGTTGGGGCGCCCCAGGCCTTTGGCTCCAAAAGCCTAAGAGTTGGGGCGACCCAAGCCTGGGGCTCCCAAAGCCTAATGGCTGGCGCCCCAGCCGGGGCTCCCAAATCCTATGGACTGGGGCGTCCCAGCCTGGGGATCCAAAAGCCTAAGGGCTGGGGCGCCCAAGGCCTGGGGCTCCCTAAGACTAAGGGCTGGGACGTACCAGGCCTGGGGCTCCCTAAGCCTAAGTGCTGCGGTGCCCAAGGCCTGGGGCTCCCTAAGCCGAAGGGCTGGGTGTCCCCAGGCCTAGGGCTCCCTAAGCCTATTGGATGGGGCGATCCAGGCCTGGGGCTCCCAAAGCATAAGCGCTGGGGCGCCCCAGGCCTGGGTCTCCCAAAGCCTAAGGGCTGGGGCGCCCCGGCCTGGGGCTCCCAAAGCCTAAAGTTTGGGGCGCCCCAGGCCAGGGGCTCCCTAAACCTAAGGGCGTGGGCGCCCCAGGCCTGGGACTCCCTAAGCCGAAGGGCTTGGACGCCCAGGCCTGGGGCTCGCTAAGCCGAAGTGCTGGGTGCCCCCAGGCCTGGGGCTCCCAAAGCCTAAGGGCTGGGGCGCCCCAGGCCTGGGGCTCCCTAAGAAAAAGGGCTGTGGCTCCCCAGGCCAGAGGTTCCCTTAGCCTAACGGCTGGGGCGACACTGGCCTGGGGCTCCCTTAGCCCAAGGGCTGGGGCACCCCAGCCCTGGGACTCCCTAAGCCAAGGGCAGGGGCGCCCCAGGCCTGGGGCTCCCAAAGCCTAAGTGCTGGGGCGCCCAGGTCAGGGGCTCCCTAAACCAAAGGGCTGGGGCGTACCAGGCCTGTGGCTTCCAAAGCCTAAGGGCTGGGGCGCCCAGGAATGGAACTCCCAAACCTAAGGGCTGGGGTGCCCCAGGCCTGGGACTCCCTAAGCCTAAGGGCAGGGATGCCCCAGGCCTGGGGCTCCCTAAGCCGAAGAGCTAGGTCCCCCAAGGTCTGGGGCTCCTTAAGCCTAAGGTCTGGGGCGCCCCAGGCCTGTGGCTCCCAGAGCCTACGAGCTGGGGCGCCCCAGGCCTGGGGCTCCCAAAATGTATGGGCTGGGGCGTCCCAGCCTGGGGCTCCCAAAATCTATGGGCTGGGGCGTCCCAGCCTGGGGGTCCCAAATCCTAAGGGCTGGGGCACCCCAGGCCTGAGCCTCCCAAATCCTAAGGGCTGGGGTGCCCCTGGCCTGGGCCTCCCAAAGCCTAAGGGCTGGGGCGCCCCAAGCCAGGGGCTCCCTAAGCCAAAGGGCTGGGCACTACCAGGCCTGGGGCTCCCAAAGCCTAAGGGCTGGGGCGCCCCAGGCCTGGGGCTCACAAAGCCTAAGGCCTGGGGCGCTCCAGGCCTGGGGCTCCCAAAGGCTAAGGACTGGGGCGCCCCAGGCCTGGGACTCCCAAAGCCTAACGACTTGGGTGCCCCAGGTCTGGGGCTCACAAAGCCTAAGGGCTGGGGTGCCCCAGGCCTGGGGCTCACAAAGCCTAAGGACAGTTGCCCCCCAGGTCTGGGGCTCCCAAAGCCTAAGGTCTGGGGCGCCCCAAGCCAGGGGCTCCCTAAGCCTAAGGGGTGGGCCGTACCAGGCCTGGGGCTCCCAAAGCCTAAGGGCTGGGGCACCCCAGGCCTGGGGCTCCCAAAGCCTAAGGCCTGGGGCGCTCCAGGCCTGGGGCTCCCAAAGCCTAAATCCTGGGATGCCCCAGGCCAGGGGCTCCCTAAGCCTAAGGGCTGGGGCATACCAGGCCTGGGGCTCCCAAAGCCTAAGGGCTGGGGCGCCCCAGGCCAGGGACTCCCAAAGCCTAAGGGCTGGGGCGCCCCAGGCCTCGGGCTTCCAAAGCCTAAGGCCTGGGGCGCTCCACGCCTCGGGCTCCCAAAGCCTAAGGGCTGGGACGCCCCAGGCTTGAGGCTCCCAACGCCTAAGGGCTGGGGCGCCCCAGGCCTGGGGCTCCCAAAGCTTAAGGGCGGGGGGCCCCAGGCCTGGGGCTCACAAAGCCTAAGGGCTGGTGCGCCCCAGGCCTGGGGCTCCCAAAGCTTAAGGGCGGGGGGCCCCAGGCCTGGGGCTCACAAAGCCTAAGGCGGGGGCGCCCGAGGCCTGGGGCTCCCAAAGCCTAAGGGCTGGGGCGCTCTGGCCAGGGGCTCCCTAACCCTAAGGGCTGGGCCGTACCAGGCCTGGGGCTCCCAAAGCCTAAGGGCTGGGGCGCCCCAGGCCTGGGGCTCCCAAAGCCTAAGGCCTTGGGCGCTCCAGGCCTGGGGCTCCCTAAGCCTAAGGGATGGGGCATACCAGGCCTGGGGCTCCCAAATCCTAAGGGCGGTGCCACCCCAAGCATGGGGCTCACAATGCCTAAGGGCTGGGGCACCCCAGGCCTGGGGCTCCCAAAGTCTAAAGGCTGGGGCGCCCCAGGCCAGGGGCTCCCTAAGACTAAGGGCTGGGCCGTACCAGGCCTGGGGCTCCAAAAACCTAAAGGTTAGGGAGCCCCATGCCTGGGGCTCCCAATACCTAAGGCCTGGGGCGCCCTAGGCCAGGGGCTCCCTAAGCCTAAGGGCTGGGGCATACCAGGCCTGGGGCTCTCAAAGCCTAAGGGCTGGGGCGCCCCAGGCCTGGGACTCCCAAAGCCTAAGGGCTGGGGCACCCCAGGCGTGGGGCTCCCTAAGCCGAAGTGCTGGGTGCCCCCAGGCCTGGGGCTCCCAAAGCCTAAGGGCTGGGGCGCCCCAGGCCTGGGGCACCCAAAGCCTAAGGGCTGGGGCACCCCAGCCTGGGGCTCCCAAAACTTAAGGGTTGGGGCGCCCCAGGCCTGGGGCTCCCTAAGAAAAAGGGCTGTTGCTCCCAAGGCCAGAGGCTCCCTTAGCCTAACGGCTGGGGCGACCCAGGCCTGGGGCTTCCAAAGCCAAAGGGCTGGGGTGCGCAGGAATGGGACTCCCAAAGACTAAGGGCTGGGTTGCCCCAGGCCTGGGACTCCCTAAGCCTAAGGGCAGGGATGCCCCAGGCCTGGGGCTCCCTAAGCCGAAGACCTGGGTCCCACCAGGTCTGGGGCTCCCTAAGCCTAAGGTCTGGGGCGCCCCAGGCCTGTGGCTCCCAGAGCCTACAAGCTGGGGCGCCCAGGCCTGTGGCTCCCAGAGCCTACGAGTTGGGGCGCCCCAGGCCTTTGGCTCCAAAAGCCTAAGAGTTGGGGCGACCCAAGCCTGGGGCTCCCAAAGCCTAATGGCTGGCGCCCCAGCCGGGGCTCCCAAATCCTATGGACTGGGGCGTCCCAGCCTGGGGATCCAAAAGCCTAAGGGCTGGGGCGCCCAAGGCCTGGGGCTCCCTAAGACTAAGGGCTGGGACGTACCAGGCCTGGGGCTCCCTAAGCCTAAGTGCTGCGGTGCCCAAGGCCTGGGGCTCCCTAAGCCGAAGGGCTGGGTGTCCCCAGGCCTAGGGCTCCCTAAGCCTATTGGATGGGGCGATCCCAGGCCTGGGGCTCCCAAAGCATAAGCGCTGGGGCGCCCCAGGCCTGGGTCTCCCAAAGCCTAAGGGCTGGGGCGCCCCGGCCTGGGGCTCCCAAAGCCTAAAGTTTGGGGCGCCCCAGGCCAGGGGCTCCCTAAACCTAAGGGCGTGGGCGCCCCAGGCCTGGGACTCCCTAAGCCGAAGGGCTTGGACGCCCAAGCCTGGGGCTCGCTAAGCCGAAGTGCTGGGTGCCCCCAGGCCTGGGGCTCCCAAAGCCTAAGGGCTGGGGCGCCCCAGGCCTGGGGCTCCCTAAGAAAAAGGGCTGTGGCTCCCCAGGCCAGAGGTTCCCTTAGCCTAACGGCTGGGGCGACACTGGCCTGGGGCTCCCTTAGCCCAAGGGCTGGGGCACCCCAGCCCTGGGACTCCCTAAGCCAAGGGCAGGGGCGCCCCAGGCCTGGGGCTCCCAAAGCCTAAGTGCTGGGGCGCCCAGGTCAGGGGCTCCCTAAACCAAAGGGCTGGGGCGTACCAGGCCTGTGGCTTCCAAAGCCTAAGGGCTGGGGCGCCCAGGAATGGAACTCCCAAACCTAAGGGCTGGGGTGCCCCAGGCCTGGGACTCCCTAAGCCTAAGGGCAGGGATGCCCCAGGCCTGGGCTCCCTAAGCCGAAGAGCTAGGTCCCCCAAGGTCTGGGGCTCCTTAAGCCTAAGGTCTGGGGCGCCCCAGGCCTGTGGCTCCCAGAGCCTACGAGCTGGGGCGCCCCAGGCCTGGGGCTCCCAAAATGTATGGGCTGGGGCGTCCCAGCCTGGGGCTCCCAAAATCTATGGGCTGGGGCGTCCCAGCCTGGGGGTCCCAAATCCTAAGGGCTGGGGCACCCCAGGCCTGAGCCTCCCAAATCCTAAGGGCTGGGGTGCCCCTGGCCTGGGCCTCCCAAAGCCTAAGGGCTGGGGCGCCCCAAGCCAGGGGCTCCCTAAGCCAAAGGGCTGGGCCCTACCAGGCCTGGGGCTCCCAAAGCCTAAGGGCTGGGGCGCCCCAGGCCTGGGGCTCACAAAGCCTAAGGCCTGGGGCGCTCCAGGCCTGGGGCTCCCAAAGGCTAAGGACTGGGGCGCCCCAGGCCTGGGACTCCCAAAGCCTAACGACTTGGGTGCCCCAGGCCTGGGGCTCACAAAGCCTAAGGGCTGGGGTGCCCCAGGCCTGGGGCTCACAAAGCCTAAGGACAGTTGCCCCCCAGGTCTGGGGCTCCCAAAGCCTAAGGTCTGGGGCGCCCCAAGCCAGGGGCTCCCTAAGCCTAAGGGGTGGGCCGTACCAGGCCTGGGGCTCCCAAAGCCTAAGGGCTGGGGCACCCCAGGCCTGGGGCTCCCAAAGCCTAAGGCCTGGGGCGCTCCAGGCCTGGGGCTCCCAAAGCCTAAATCCTGGGATGCCCCAGGCCAGGGGCTCCCTAAGCCTAAGGGCTGGGGCATACCAGGCCTGGGGCTCCCAAAGCCTAAGGGCTGGGGCGCCCCAGGCCAGGGACTCCCAAAGCCTAAGGGCTGGGGCGCCCCAGGCCTCGGGCTTCCAAAGCCTAAGGCCTGGGGCGCTCCACGCCTCGGGCTCCCAAAGCCTAAGGGCTGGGACGCCCCAGGCTTGAGGCTCCCAACGCCTAAGGGCTGGGGCGCCCCAGGCCTGGGGCTCCCAAAGCTTAAGGGCGGGGGGCCCCAGGCCTGGGGCTCACAAAGCCTAAGGGCTGGTGCGCCCCAGGCCTGGGGCTCCCAAAGCTTAAGGGCGGGGGGCCCCAGGCCTGGGGCTCACAAAGCCTAAGGCGGGGGCGCCCGAGGCCTGGGGCTCCCAAAGCCTAAGGGCTGGGGCGCTCTGGCCAGGGGCTCCCTAACCCTAAGGGCTGGGCCGTACCAGGCCTGGGGCTCCCAAAGCCTAAGGGCTGGGGCGCCCCAGGCCTGGGGCTCCCAAAGCCTAAGGCCTTGGGCGCTCCAGGCCTGGGGCTCCCTAAGCCTAAGGGATGGGGCATACCAGGCCTGGGGCTCCCAAATCCTAAGGGCGGGGCCACCCCAGGCATGGGGCTCACAATGCCTAAGGGCTGGGGCGCCCCAGGCCTGGGGCTCCCAAAGTCTAAAGGCTGGGGCGCCCCAGGCCAGGGGCTCCCTAAGACTAAGGGCTGGGCCGTACCAGGCCTGGGGCTCCAAAAACCTAAAGGTTAGGGAGCCCCATGCCTGGGGCTCCCAATACCTAAGGCCTGGGGCGCCCTAGGCCAGGGGCTCCCTAAGCCTAAGGGCTGGGGCATACCAGGCCTGGGGCTCTCAAAGCCTAAGGGCTGGGGCGCCCCAGGCCTGGGACTCCCAAAGCCTAAGGGCTGGGGCACCCCAGGCGTGGGGCTCCCTAAGCCGAAGTGCTGGGTGCCCCCAGGCCTGGGGCTCCCAAAGCCTAAGGGCTGGGGCGCACCAGGCCTGGGGCACCCAAAGCCTAAGGGCTGGGGCGCCCCAGCCTGGGGCTCCCAAAACTTAAGGGTTGGGGCGCCCCAGGCCTGGGGCTCCCTAAGAAAAAGGGCTGTTGCTCCCAAGGCCAGAGGCTCCCTTAGCCTAACGGCTGGGGCGACCCAGGCCTGGGGCTTCCAAAGCCTAAGGGCTGGGGTGCGCAGGAATGGGACTCCCAAAGACTAAGGGCTGGGTTGCCCCAGGCCTGGGACTCCCTAAGCCTAAGGGCAGGGATGCCCCAGGCCTGGGGCTCCCTAAGCCGAAGACCTGGGTCCCACCAGGTCTGGGGCTCCCTAAGCCTAAGGTCTGGGGCGCCCCAGGCCTGTGGCTCCCAGAGCCTACAAGCTGGGGCGCCCAGGCCTGTGGCTCCCAGAGCCTACGAGTTGGGGCGCCCCAGGCCTTTGGCTCCAAAAGCCTAAGAGTTGGGGCGACCCAAGCCTGGGGCTCCCAAAGCCTAATGGCTGGCGCCCCAGCCGGGGCTCCCAAATCCTATGGACTGGGGCGTCCCAGCCTGGGGATCCAAAAGCCTAAGGGCTGGGGCGCCCAAGGCCTGGGGCTCCCTAAGACTAAGGGCTGGGACGTACCAGGCCTGGGGCTCCCTAAGCCTAAGTGCTGCGGTGCCCAAGGCCTGGGGCTCCCTAAGCCGAAGGGCTGGGTGTCCCCAGGCCTAGGGCTCCCTAAGCCTATTGGATGGGGCGATCCCAGGCCTGGGGCTCCCAAAGCATAAGCGCTGGGGCGCCCCAGGCCTGGGTCTCCCAAAGCCTAAGGGCTGGGGCGCCCCGGCCTGGGGCTCCCAAAGCCTAAAGTTTGGGGCGCCCCAGGCCAGGGGCTCCCTAAACCTAAGGGCGTGGGCGCCCCAGGCCTGGGACTCCCTAAGCCGAAGGGCTTGGACGCCCAGGCCTGGGGCTCGCTAAGCCGAAGTGCTGGGTGCCCCCAGGCCTGGGGCTCCCAAAGCCTAAGGGCTGGGGCGCCCCAGGCCTGGGGCTCCCTAAGAAAAAGGGCTGTGGCTCCCCAGGCCAGAGGTTCCCTTAGCCTAACGGCTGGGGCGACACTGGCCTGGGGCTCCCTTAGCCCAAGGGCTGGGGCACCCCAGCCCTGGGACTCCCTAAGCCAAGGGCAGGGGCGCCCCAGGCCTGGGGCTCCCAAAGCCTAAGTGCTGGGGCGCCCAGGTCAGGGGCTCCCTAAACCAAAGGGCTGGGGCGTACCAGGCCTGTGGCTTCCAAAGCCTAAGGGCTGGGGCGCCCAGGAATGGAACTCCCAAACCTAAGGGCTGGGGTGCCCCAGGCCTGGGACTCCCTAAGCCTAAGGGCAGGGATGCCCCAGGCCTGGGGCTCCCTAAGCCGAAGAGCTAGGTCCCCCAAGGTCTGGGGCTCCTTAAGCCTAAGGTCTGGGGCGCCCCAGGCCTGTGGCTCCCAGAGCATACGAGCTGGGGCGCCCCAGGCCTGTGGCTCCAAAAGCCTAAGAGTTGGGGCGCCCCAAACCTGGGGCTCCCAAAGCCTAAGGGCTGGCGCCCCAGGCCTGGGGCTCCCAAATCCTATGGGCTGGGGCGTCCCAGCCTGGGCCTCCAAAAGCCTACGGGCTGGGGCGCCCAAGGCCTGGGGCTCCCTAAGACTAAGGGCTGGGACGTACCAGGCCTGGGGCTCCCTAAGCCTAAGGGCTGCGGCGCCCTAGGCCTGGGGCTCCCTAAGCCGAACGGCTGGGTGTCCCCAGGCCTAGGACTCCCTAAACCTAAGGGCGTGGGCGCCCCAGGCCTGGGGCTCCCAAAGCCTAAGGGCTGGGGCGCCACAGGCCTGGAGCTCCCAAAGCCTAAGGGCTGGGGCGCCCCAGGCCTGGGGCACCCAAAGCCTAAGGGCTGGGGCACCCCAGCCTGGGGCTCCCAAAATCTAAGGGATGGGGCGCCCCAGGCCTGGGGCTCCCTAAGAAAAAGGGCTGCGGCTCCCCAGGCCAGAGGCTCCCTTAGCCTAACGGCTGGGGCGACCCAGGCCTGGGGCTCCCTAAGCCTAAGGGCTGGGGCACCCCAGGCCTGGGGCTCCCTAAGCCAAAGGGCTGGGGCGTACCAGGCCTGTGGCTTCCAAAGCCTACGGGCTGGGGCGCCCAGGAATGGGACTCCCAAACCTAAGGGCTGGGGTGCCCCAGGCCTGGGACTCCCTAAGCCTAAGGGCAGGGATGCCCCAGGCCTGGGGCTCCCTAAGCCGAAGAGCTGGGTCCCCCCAAGTCTGGGGCTCCTTAAGCCTAAGTTCTGGGGAGCCCCAGGCCTGTGGCTCCCAGAGCCTACGAGATGGGGCGCCCCAGGCCTGGGGCTCCCAAAATCTATGGGCTGGGGCGTCCCAGCCTGGGGCTTCCAAATCCTAAGGGCTGGGGCACGCCAGGCCTGGGGCTTCCAAAGCATAAGGGCTGGTGCGCCCCAGGCCTGGGGCTCCCAAAATCTAAGGGCGGGGGCGCCCCAGACCTGGGGCTCCCAAATCCTAAGGGCTGGGGTGCCCCTGGCCTGGGCCTCCCAAAGCCTAAGGGCTGGGGCGCCCCAGGCCTGGGGCTCCCAAAGCCTAAGGGCTGGGGCGTCCCAGGCCTGGGGCTCACAAAGCCTAAGGCCTGCGGCGCTCCAGGCCTGGGGCTCCCAAACCCTAAGGACTGGGGCGCCCCAGGCCTGGGACTCCCAAAGCCTAACGGCTGGGGTGCCCCAGGCCTGGGGCTCCAAAAGCCTAAGGGCTTGGGTGCCCCAGGCCTGGGGCTCACAAAGCCTAAGGGCAGTTGCCCCCCAGGTCTGGGGCTCCCAAAGCCTAAGGGCTGAGGTGCCCCAAGCCAGGGGCTCCCTAAGCCTAAGGGGTGGGCCGTACGAGGCCTGGGGCTCCCAAAGCCTAAGGGCTGGGGCACCCCAGGCCTGGGGCTCCCAAAGCCTAAGGCCTGGGGCGCTCCAGGCCTGGGGCTCCCAAAGCCTAAATCCTGGGATGCCCCAGGCCAGGGGCTCCCTAAGCCTAAGGGCTGGGGCGTAACACGCCTGGGGCCCCCAAAGCCTAAGGGCTTGCGCGCCCACACCAGGGACTCCCAAAGCTTAAGGGCTGGGGCGCCCCAGGCCTCGGGCTTCCAAAGCCTAAAGCCTGGGGGGCTCCACGCCTCGGGCTCCCAAAGCCTAAGGGCTGTGACGCCCCAGGCCTGGGGCTCTCAAAGCGTAAGGGCTGGGGCGCCCCAGGCCTGGGGCTCCCAAAGCGTAAGGCTGGGGCGCCCCAGGCCTGGGGCCCCCAAAGCTTAAGGGCGGGGGGCCCCAGGCCTGGGGCTCACAAAGCCTAAGGAGGGGGGGCCCGATGCCTGGGGCTCCCAAAGCCTAAGGGCTGGGGCGCCCCTGGCCGGGGCCTCCCAAAGCCTAAGGGCTGGGGCGCTCCTGGCCAGGGGCTCCCTAACCCTAAGGGCTGGGCCGTACCAGGCCTGGGGCTCCCAAAGCCTAAGGGCTGGGGCGCCCCAGGCCTGGGGCTCCCAAAGCCTAAGGCCTTGGGCGCTCCAGGCCTGGGGCTCCCTAAGCCTAAGGGATGGGGCATACCAGGCCTGGGGCTCCCAAATCCTAAGGGCGGGGCCACCCCAGGCATGGGGCTCACAATGCCTAAGGGCTGGGGCGCCCCAGGCCTGGGGCTCCCAAAGTCTAAAGGCTGGGGCGCCCCAGGCCAGGGGCTCCCTAAGCCTAAGGGCTGGGCCGTACCAGGCCTGGGGCTCCAAAAACCTAAGGGTTAGGGAGCCCCATGCCTGGGGCTCCCAATACCTAAGGCCTGGGGCGCCCTAGGCCAGGGGCTCCCTAAGCCTAAGGGCTGGGGCATACCAGGCCTGGGGCTCTCAAAGCCTAAGGGCTGGGGCGCCCCAGGCCTGGGACTCCCAAAGCCTAAGGGCCGGGGCACCCCAGGCCTGGGGCTCCCAAAGCCTAAGGGCGGGGGCGCCCCAGGCCTGGGACTCCCAAAGCCTAAGGGCTGGGGCACCCCAGGCCTGCGGCTCCAAAATCCTAAGGGCGGGGGCGCCCCAGGCCTGGGCCTCCCAAAGCCTAAGGGCTGGTGCACCCCAGGCCTGAGCTTCCCAATGCCTAAGGGCGGGGGCGCCCCAGGCCTGGGTCTCCCAAAGCCTAAGGGCGGGGAAGCCCCAGGCCTGGGGCTCCCTAAGGCTAAGGACTGGGGCGTACCAGGCCTGTGGCTCCCAAAGCCTTAGAGCTGGGGCGCCCCAGGCCTGGGACTCCCAAAGCCTAAGGGTTGGGGCGCCCTAGGCCTGGCTCGCCCTAAGCCTAACGGCTGGGGCGCCCCAGGCCTGGGGCTCCCTAAGCCGAAGAGCTGGGCTCCCCAGGCCTGGGGCTCCCAAAGC
This sequence comes from Tenrec ecaudatus, assembly GCF_050624435.1. NCBI lineage: Eukaryota > Metazoa > Chordata > Mammalia > Afrosoricida > Tenrecidae > Tenrec > Tenrec ecaudatus. The sequence goes on from NW_027457761.1 coordinate 51,682, forward strand.
CTAAGGGCTGGGGCGCCCCAGGCCTTGGGCTCCCAAAGCCTAAGGGCTGGGTCGCCCCAGGCCTGGGGCTCCCTAAGCCGAAGGGCTGGGTGCCCCCAGGCCTGGGGCTCCCTAAGCCTAAGGGCTTGGGAGTCCCAGGGTGGGGCTCCCTAAGCCTAAGGGCTGGGGCGCCCCAGGCCTGGCGCTCCCTAAGCCTATGGGCTGGAGTGCCCCAGGCCTGGATCTCCCTAGGCCTTAGGGCTGGGCGCCCAACCACAGGATCGCTATGAGTCGGTATTGACTGGAATGCAGTGAGAATGGTGTCAGAGATGGGTCAAAGGAATGTGGCATGGCAATCCTAAGAGTCTGCTACAGAACCATAAAGTGCCTGGGATAGATGAGTTTATTGTGCTTGGCCTTTTAACACCATCAAATGGGCAACAGTTAGAAAGACAAACATACCAAGTGTCATTTGAGATCCGGGGAAAGCAGAGAAACACTGCTAATGATGCAGGTTTGCTGCACAGCATTCTGGCAGAGCTTAGTGAAAGTCAATTGAATGGACCTTAGGACCTAGTGAGCCCCTCCTGGGTGTACAACCAAAGAAGCTCAGTCACTGAGTTGACTTTCATTCCTCGTGACCATATCAAACAAAGCTGAATGGTCCCATGATGTTTTCAAGGCTTCTATTGGGAAGAAGACAGCCGTGCCTTTATCCCACAGTGTGTGGAAGACGGCTTCAAACTACTGACCTTTGGGTTAGCAGCCAAGCACTTAATATCTCCCCCATCAAAGCTCTCTCCTGGATGTAGAAAAACAAACAAAACCCCAGTTGATTCTTCCTCATTAGCAACCCTACAAGCCACAGTAGATTTGCTGCTTTAGGTTTACAAAACTAAATTCTTACGACAGCAGACAGCCTCTCTTTGCTCCATGGAATAGCTGGTGGGTTGGAACTGCTCACCTTGGGGTTAGCAGCCCAACGCATAATTCCTGGGTATATAGGCCAAGCTTTTTATCCAATTCACAGGGCCCTTGAGGCATTTTTACAAGAATGGTCACCACACTGATACCTGCAGTAGAGAAGAGTTGGAGCCGAATTGGATGCCAATCAACAGACAACTGAAGAAGGAAACAAAAGAAAGATGATGATTGCTCATGACCAAGTGGCACGCAGCAGCACATTCAATTGATATGCAGCATGGCAATAACTCTTAATGACATTGCAAGGAGTTGAAAAGGTCAGAAACTGAATGAGATTTATATTGCAGTACCATTCATGGAAGCTGAAAGCCCGTTCACCAAGCAGCATGGTCTAGTGCACATGGCTGTATGCCTATAAGGACACACACACACCAAGCACCCAGCAGGGGGTATTAGTCTGAAGAGGGGAATGGAAGTGATGTGAATGTGGAAAAGGAGGGACAAAACACAAGCAGGGCCTGACATTGATCAGGGTTCACGGTGTGCTATAAAGTAGGAATGATTAATCACTTCCCTGTACCAGAAGGCTGAGCTAGATTTTTAAAGCAAATCGAGTGCCTGGAACACAATGGTTGTTAGCTGCTGTTGAGTCAGCCTCCAGTCCAACTCACTGTGCCAACCAGCTCCCAGTGACTCCATGGGCAATATTCTCCCTGGTCCTGCACCATCTCTTTGGATGTGCATCAGATTGTGATTCACAGGGGTTTTCGTTAACTGGTTTTCAGAAGTAGAATGCCAGGCTCTTCTTCATCGCTCATCTTAGTCTGGACACATCACAGAAACAGGTTCAGTCTCATAGCCGCACCCAACCAAGCTTCCCCATTTCAGTATGATAGCAACACAGAATCAGTTCAGTACCTCAGCAATAACCAAGCATCCCCCTGACAAATGAGTGTTGGATGCACATGAGTTTCATTGTCTTGGACTCAAACCCAGATCTCCCACATGGAAAAGGAGAATTCTACAACTGAACCACCAATTTACCCTCAGAATATAATATGTATCCAGTAAATGGTTATTAAGAATGTGGCTGCCAGGAAAATCCAGCAATTTCCTGCCAATGCTTAACACTAATATCTTCCCCCACACACTAGAAGGCTGCAGAGGAATGACTTTCTCCATGCCAGCCCTGGTATCTAGACAAGGGACCCTAACACTGAGCCACTGAGCCCGAGAAGGCTGGGGAGCAATGTCAAATTGGATGAGGTCAATCCTGGTTGAGTTAGTTTCCCTAAGCTCGCAGGGCAGTTTAGCATGTCCACAGCTGTGTTCTGAATAGCCATGCGATTACCACCGAGAGAAATTCTACATGCTTTCACACCCCATGCTAGTCGTTGCAGCCATCGTTGAGTACAGTTCATGCTCATCATTATCTAGAACTCACAGTGACGCTGTGGGTGAGCCATTTGGCAGGCAACCTCAAGGTTGGCAGTTCAAAGGCACCAGTTGTTCTCTGAGAGGAAGGTGAGACGATCTGCTCCTGTCAAGATTTAGCCTGAGGAATTTTATATAGGGTCACAGTGAGTCAGGATCAACTCAATGGTGTAGGTTTGGTTTATTAGACCCACCATCAGATCATATTTAATGGATTTATTAACATGTATATTTGCCACAAATCCAATGTCTTTTATTTTTATCACTGCATTTCAATAAAATTTGTGCCTTTGTGATTCTGTATTTCATTGGAGGTATTTGGAAATATTATTCTGGGGAGTGGGCAGGTGTTCCATAGCCTTTCCTAAATGCCAAAAGGATCCATGGGGTTGCAATGGTTAAGACCCTCTAATAGAGTTTATCAAAGAGCCCTGGAGGCACAATGGTTAAGTGCTCAGCTGCTATCCAAAAGGTTGAAGGTTTGAACCCACCAGTGGCTCTGTTCTTGGAAGAAAAACCAGGCAACTCATTCTTGTAAAGATTACAGCATAGAGAAGCCTAGAGCAGTGGTTCTCAATCTTCCTAATGCCACAACCCTTTCATACAGTTCCTCATGTTGTGGTGACCTCCACAACCATAAAAATATTCTCATTGCTGCTTCATAACTGTAATTTTGTTACAGTCACCCTGTGCAAGGGTCCCACAGGTTGAGAACCATTGGTCTAGAGAGCTCTGCACTGATGCATTGAGTCACTATGAGTTGGACTGGACTAGAAGGTTCCTAACAAAAACACCAACAATCCTTTTTTACCATGACCTTGTTAACTCAAAAAGATTAATAAGCAAATTCACAAATGAGGACATCCAGTTGCCCCTCCAAACTGGAGAAGCATAAGTTAAATGGTGACCCTGACCCCACGGTGTCCTCCAGCTGGTGCCATGATGCCTTTATTCCTTCTGCCTCTCAGTTCTGTGGAGAAGGGGAAAGGGAGGGAAAGAAAAAGAAAGAAATGAAAAGATAATTTTCCCAGCTTCTTCACATCACTGAATTGAACTTTACTTTTAGTAAAATTATTATGAAATGGAAATGGTGCTTTCACTATTTTGCTTTTAGGTGAATTCAGAGACATGGTGCTGGTCATTATTTGAGCCGGGGAGGTTAGTGTGCAGATTTTCTGAATATGGTTGAGCCAGCATGCCCCCTTCCAGGCCTAGCATTTCCCTGGGCTATGAGAAGTTATAGACAGTCTACCCTCTTCTTCCTCTAACTTCGCTGCAAACCATGGACACACTGGTTCTGACTTGACCTGGCTCCAGTACAGAAAAAAATATCCTCCTTGCATAATTGTAGTGCTTGCATTGGAAGGCACCCAGAGACAAATCTCTCTTCTGGTGGCATAATGGGTTATGTGTTGGGCTATTAACTGCAAGGTCAGCAGTTGGAATTCACCAGTCGCTCCTTTGGAGAAAGATGAGGCTTTCCTCTCCCATAAAGAGTTATAGCCTTAGATGAGTATAAAAACTCAAAATGCATTGGCAGAGATTCCACAGAGAATAAGCCTCCATTAAATCCCCTGGGACCATTCACCAAGGATGGGATTAAACCCTGCTCACCATCAGTACATCAGAAAGTGTATTGTTGCAGATATGATTAGGTTAAAAATTAACATCTTATCATTTGTCTTTACTCTTAACACATTTTTCATTTGTTCTTTTTTTAATTTTCTGCTGTCCTTTTTATTGAAAAAAGTAACTAATGTCACTAAACAAGTAGAGAATTTGTTAAATGAAAATCTAATCGGTTATGTAAACTTTCACTGAAAACATTACACACTTTTATTTTTACAAAGAGTTATAGCCTTGGAAACCCAGGAAGCCGGAGTATTTTCTCTCGATTGGATAGTTATGCACCCAATGGCAATAAGTGTTGTTGGATTTTGTTTCTTTATTGTTTTCTGTAGCTATGGTGGGGTATAGGGTTTATGTGTTGGGCTGCTGAACGCAATGTCTGAAATGGCAAATTTGAAATCCCCAGCCACTCCAAGGGAGAAAGATGAGGCTTTCTACTCCCCTAAAGAGTTCCAGTCTCAGAGCAGCCAGTCCACAAAAAGAACAACATGGCTGGCCCCACTATGAGACATGATGCCCCTCAGTGACCAAGGGTGATACAGGGGACAGCACTGGAGACACAGTGTGCGAATTGCACCTAACCTGATTCCACCACACCGAGGCAAAGTGTGGTGGAGTGCAGTGGAACATCAAGGGAATGGAGTGTCAAGGTCCCCAGGAAATGCTGAAAGTGGACTTTGGGGCCAGGTTGTGGTGCCTCAACAGACTGGATTGGAAAACACTCCTAAGGTCCAACAAATGATCCTTGAACTAACTACAAGCTCTTCTTTCTTGATGTGTTTTGTTTTGTTCTTTGTCAGTGGTTTGTTTTTGTTGTTTTGTTGTCTGGTTGTATACTGTTGCTTTGTTTTCCTCTGTCTTGTTTTTGTGCATGTTAGTGGCTCCACAGGTCTCTCTAAATAAGACAGGCTGGATGAACTATCTGGAAGAAAAACAACAGGACCGACAGTTCCGGGGGCACTTGGGATAGGGGGAGGTGCGGGGGGGTAAGGAAGTGGTGTTAACAAACACAGGGACAAGGGAACAACATGGGACTCAAAATGGTAGTGAAGGGAAGTGGCAGGCCTGGTAGGGAATGATCAAGGGTAAGGTTACGTAAAGAAGAGGTATAGCTGTAACCCAGGTGGGGACGGAGCATAGTAGTGGGAGAGGAGGAAAGTCAAGGGAGATGGAGGAAAGAGCTAGGAGTCAAAGTGCATTTATAGAGGTCTAGACAAAGACATGTACATGCAAATATAAATATCATACAGTTTCCTTTGTAGTGGTAGACCCCCAATCATAAAATTATATTCTTTGCTACTTCGTAACTCTCATTTTGTTACAAGTTATGGATAGTGCCACCCTGTAAAGGGTTCGTCTAAGCCCCAAAGGGGTCACGACCCACATGGTGAGAACCGCTGCTCTAAATTTAGAGGAGTTTCTCATAAGGTCTATTTCACCATACTGTTAGAAGCTCAAGTCCATTTGTTGTTGTTGTTGGGTGCCGTCGAGTGGGTATGTCTCATAGCAACTCTACGCACAATATAATGAAACGCCGCCCTGTCTTGTGACATCCTCACAGTGGTTCTATGCTTGCGCTCATTGTTGCAGCCACTGTGCTAATGCATCTTGTTGGGGACCGCCTCCCTTTTCCTGCCCTTTCATACCAAGATTTGGGACTTCCTCTAGAGCAGTGGTTCTCAACTTTCCTTATGCCATGATATTTTCATATCGATTCTCATTTAGTGGTGACCCCCCCAACCATAAAAATGATTTCATTGCAGCTTCATAACTGTAATTTTGTTACTGTTATGAGTCACGACACCCCTGTGAAATTTTCATTCCATACCCACAAAGGGGTCGCGACACACAGGTGAAGATCCCCTGCTCTAAACTAAGAGGAGATTCTCTTAAGATAGAATTCAGCATACTGGTAGATGCACAAGTTCTGTTGTTATTGGTGTTAGGTACCATCGAGTGGGTTTTGGCTCATAGTAACTCTATGCACAATATAATGAAATGCTTTCCCATCCTATGCCATTCTCACAGTGGTTCTTTTGCTTGTGCTCATTGTTGCAGCCACTGTGCTAATCCAACTTTTGGGTAGCTGCCTCTTTTTTGTGGCCTTTCAACTGTACCAAGACTTGTGTCTTCCTCTAGGGCAGTGGTTGTCAAATTTCCTAATGCCATGACCCTTTCACACAGTTCCTCATGTAGTGGTGACCCCCATCATAACATTATTGTTACTTCGTAACTGTAATTTTCCTACAGTTATGAATCATTTCACACCTGTGAAAGGGTCATTCGATCGCCAAAAGTGGTCGCAAACCACAGGATAAAAACCGCTGGTCTAAACTAAGAGGAGTTTCTCTTAATATCTACTTCACCCTATTGTCAGAAGCACAAATCCTATAGTTATTGTAAGATTCTGTTGTGTAGCTTTCGACGCCTAGCAACTCTAAGCACAATATGATGGAAAGGTGTCCTCTCCTGCGCCATCCTCCCAGTGGTTCTTTTGCTTGTGCGGATTGTTGCAGCCACTGTTGTATTCCACCGTGCTGTGGGCTGCCTCTTTTTGCTGCCCTTCTACTGTACCTAGATCTATGTCTCCCTCTAGGGCAGTGGTTCTCAACCTTCCTAATGTCATGACTCTTTCACACCATTTCTCATGTACTAGTGACCTCCCCCCAATCATAAAGTTATTTTCCTTGTTACACCATAACTATAAATTTGCTATTGTTATGAATCAGGTCACCCATGTGAAATGCTCATTGTTCCCTCCTAAGACGTCGTGACCCACAGTTAGAGAACTGTTACTCTACACTAAGAGTTTCTTTTAAAGTCTTCTTCAGCATATTGTTAGAGGCACAAATCCTGTTGTTTGGTGCCTTCGAATGGGTTTAGGCTCATGCCAACTCTATGCACCATGTAATGAAATGCTTTCCCGTCCTGTGACTTCCATACAGTGGTTCCTTTGCTCACACTCATTTTTGCAGCCACTGTGCTAATCCATCTTGTTGGGCACTGCCTCTCTTTTCCTGCCCTTCTGTACCGAGATATGTGTCTTCCTCTAGAGCAGTGGTTCTCAACTTTCCAAATGCCACAACCACTTCACACCATTCCTCATGTAGTGGTGACATCCAACCATAAAATATTTGCATTGCTACATCATCATTGTAATTTTGCTTCTGTTATGGATCAGGCCACCCATGTGAAAGGTTCGTTAGTCTCCTCAAAGGCGTCTCGACACACAGTTGGAGAACCAATGGTCTAAACGAATAGGAGTTTCTCGTAAGGTCTACTTCAGAATATTCTTAGAAGCCCAAGTTCTTTTTATTATTGTTTGGTGCCTTTGAGTGTGTGTTGGCTCATAGCAACTGTATGCACAATATAATGAAACTCGGCCCCATCTCGTGCCATCTCACTGTGGTCCTTTGCTTGCGCTCACTGCTGCATCTATTCCATCTTGTAGGGGCTGCCTGACTTTTGCAGCCCTTCTGCTGTACCAACATTTGTGTCTTCCTCTAGGACAATGTTTCTCATACATCCTAATTCTGCGGCCCTTTCGTACAGTTCCCAATGTAGTGGTGGACCCCAAACATAAAATTATATTCATTGATATTTCATAACTGTACTTTTGCTACTGTTATGAATCAGGCCATCACTGTGAAGGGGTGTTTCGAAACACCCCCCACCTGAAAGTGTTCACGACCCAATGTTGAGAACCCTGCTGTAAACTAAAAAGAGTTGCTCTTAAGATTTACTTCAGCATATTGTTAAACACACAAGCCCTGTTGTTATTGTTGTTAAGTTCCGTGGAGGGGGTTTTGGCTCATCGCATCTCTGCACAATATCATGAAATGCTTCCCAGACCTGTGCCATCCTGACAGTGGTTGTTTGCTAGTGCTCATTGTTGGAGCCATATTGGGGGGGGGGGGGCTGGCTATTTTTTGTTGCCCTTCTGCTCTACCAAGATTTATGTCTTCCTTTAGGGCAGTGGTTCTCAACCTTCCTAATGCCACAACATTTTCATACCGTTCCTCATATAGTGCTGACTGCCAAATCATAAAATTATTTTCATTGCAACTTTGTAACTCTAATTTTTCTACTGTTATGACTGGGCGACCACTATGAAAGGTTCATTCATCCCCCAACAGGGCTCGTGACCCAAAAGTTGAGAACCGCTGCACTAAACTAATAGAAGTTTCTCTTAAGGTCTACTTCAGCACATTATAAGAAACACAAGTCCTGTTGTTTTGTTGTCAGGTGCAGTCGAGTGGGTTCTGACTCATAGCAACTCTATGCTCCATATAATGTAACGCTGCCCCATCTTATGCCATCCTCACAGTGTTCCCTTAGCTTGAGCTCATTGCTGCAGCCACTATGCTATACCATCTATTTGGGGGCTGACTCTATATTGTGGCCCTTCAACTGTATCAAGACTTGTGTCTTCCTGTAGGACTGTGGTTTTCAACAATCCTAATGCCACGACCCTTTCATACAGTGCCTCGTGTAGTAATGACCCCCCCACCCAAAAAAATTATACTGTTGCTACTTCATAACTGTAATTTTGCTACTGTTACGTATCGGCCCACGCCTATGGGAGGGTCATTTGAACACCCCCAAAGGATTTACCACTCACAAGTTGAGAACGGCTGCTCTAAACTAAGAGCAGTTTCTCTCAAGGTTTAGTTGAGCATACTGTTAGATGTATGATTCCTCCTGTTATTGATGTTCGGGCCGTGGAGAGGGTTTCGGCTCATAGCAACCCTGTGCACAATATAATACAGGCCTGCCCAGACTTGCATCATCCTCACAGTGGTTCTTTGCTTGCGCTCATTGTTGCAGCCACCGTGCAAATCCGTCTTGTAGGGACTTCCTCTCTTCTGCTGCCCTTCTACTGTATTTGCGTCTTCCTCTAGGACAGTGTTTCTCACCTTTCCTATTTCTATGACCTTTCCATACACTTCCCAATGTGTAGTGGTGGTCCCCAAAGAATTAAGGTTTTTTTCTACTGTTTTTCCATAACTGTAATTTTGCAAGTCTTATGAATCTAGTCACCCTGTGAAAGGGTTGTTAACCAACCAAAGTGGTCACAAATCACAGGTTGAGAACCGCTGTTCTAAATTAAGAGCAGTTTCTCCTGTGCTCTAGCTCAGTATATTATTACACGCACGAGTCCTGTTCTTATTGTTGTTAGGGGCTGTCGAGTGGGTTTGGCTCATAGTTGGCTCATAACAACTCTATGCACAGTATCATGAAACACTGTTCCATCCTCTAATACCCTCACACTTTTCTTTTGCTTTCGCTCATTGTTGCAGTCTCTGTGCTAATCCATCTTTTGGGGGACTGCCTCTCATTTGCTGACCTTCTACTCTACCCAGATTTGTGTCTTCCTCTAGGGCAGTGGTTCTCAAACTTCCTAATGCACGACGCTCTCACACCATTCCTCATGTATTGGTGACCCCCCCCCCAATCATAAAATTACTTTCCTTGTTACTTTATAACTAAAATTATGCTACTGTTATGAATCAGGCCACCATGTGATATAGTCATTCTCTCCCCCACCCCCCAAAAGGCATCACGACCCACAGTTTGAGAACTGCTATTCTACACTAAGAGGAGTTTCTTTTTAAGGTATGTTTCAGCATATTGTTAGAAGCACAAATCCTGTTCTTGTTTTTGGCTGCCTTCGAGTGGGTTTTGGCTCATACCAACTCTATGCACAATGGAATGAAACGTTGTCCTGCCCTGTGGATCCTCACAGTGGTTCTTCTGTTTGCGCTCATTGTTGCGGCCACTGTGGTAATCCATCTTGTTAGGGACTACCTCTCTTTTCCTGCCCTTCCGTACCAAGATTTGTGTCTTCCTCAAGAATAGTGGTTCTCAACTTTCTGAATGCCACTACTCTTTCATACCAGTCATCATGTAGTGGTGACACCCCAACCATAAAATATTTTCATTGCTACATCATAACTGTAATTTCGCTTCTGTTATGGATCAGGCCACCCATGTGAAAGGTTCATTAGTCTTCTAAAGGCACTGTGACACAGTTTGAGAACCACTGGTCTAAACTAAGGGGAGTTTCTCTTAAGGTCTACTTCAGCATATTCATAGAAGCACAGTCCTGTTGTTTTTGTTTGGTGCCTTTGAGTGTGTGCTGGCTCATAGCAACTCTATACACAAGATAATGAAACGTGACCCCGTCTCGGGCCACCGTCACAGTGGTTATTTTGCTTGTTGTCATTGTTGCAGCCATGGGCTAATCCAACTTTTGGGGGGCTCCCTCTCTTTTGCTGCCCCTCTACTGCCCTTTCATTCATTTTCTCAGGTAGTGATGAACCCCCAATCATAAAATTATTTTCATTGCTACTTCGTAACTTTAATTTTGCTACAGTTATGAATCAGGCCTCCACTGTGAAAGGGTCATTTGACCCCCCCAAAGGGCTAGCGACCCACAGGTTGAGAACCACTGCTCTATACTAAGAGGAGTTTCTCTTAGTATCTACAGCACCATATTGTGAAAAGCATGAGTCCTACAGTGATTGTTGTTAGGTGTTGCCCAGTGGGTTTCAACTCTCAGCAACTCTACGCACAAGATAATGAAACGCTGCCCCGTCCTGTGCCATCCTCACAGTGGTTTCTTGTCTGCACTCATTGTTGCAGCCACTGCGCTAATCTATCATCTGGGGGTCTGCCTCTCATTTTCTGCCTTTCTGCTCTGCCAAGATTTCTGTCTTGCTCGAGGACAGTGGCTCTCAACCTTCCTATAATGCCACAGGCCTTTTATACCACTCCTCATGTAGTGGGTACAATCCCAGTCATAAATTTATCTTCATTGCTACTTCATAACTGTAATGAAGCTACTGCTATGAATTGGGCGACCCCTGTGCAAGGGTAGTTCATCACCCAAATGGAGTCGTGACCCACAGGTTGAGAATTTCTGCTCCAAACTATGAAGAATGTCTCTTAAGATATATTTCAGCACATTGTTAGAAGCAAAAGTCCTGTGGTTATTGTATTTAGGTGCCTTCAAGTGGGTTTTGGCTCATAGCAACTCTATGCAAAATATAACGAAATGCTCCCCCATCCTGTGCATTCCTCACAGTGGTTCTTTGCTTGCGCTGGTTGTTTCAGCCACTGAGCTATTCCAACTTGGAGGGGCTGCCTCTCCTTTGCTGCCCTTCTACTCTACCAACATTTGTGTCTTCCTCTCGGACAGTGGTTCTCAATCTTCCTAATTCCACGACCCTTTCATGCAGTTCCCAATATAGTGGTGGACCCCCAGTCATACAAAATTTTCGCTGATATTTCATTACTGTAATTTTGCTAATCTTATGAATCAGGCAACCCTTGTGAAAGGGTCATTCAACCCACTCACTCCCCAAAAGGGTTCGTGATTCATAGATTGAGAACCCTGCTCTAAACTAAGAGGATTTCTCTTAAGATCTACATCAGCATATTGTTAGAAGTTCAAGTCCTTTTTGTGTTGCTGTTAGTTGCCATCGAGTGGGTTTTGACTCTCAGCAACTCTATGCACAATATAATGAAACGCTGCCCCGTCCTGTGCCGTCCTCACAGTGGTTTGTTGATGGCACTCATTGTTGCAGCCACTGAGCTATTCCATCTTGTAGGGTCTGCCTCTCACTTGCTGCCCTTCTGCAGTACCACGTTTTGTGTATTCCTCTTGGGCAGTGTTTCTGAACCTTCTTAATGGCATGGCTCCTTTATACAATTCTTAATGTTTTGGTGATCCTCCAACAGTAATTTTTTTTCATTGTTACTCCATTACTGTGATTTTTCTACTGTTATGAATTGGGCAACACCTGTGAGAGGCTCGTCTGAAACCCCATAGGGGTCGCGACCCACAAGTTAAGAACCACTACTCTAAATTTAGAGGAGTTTCTCTTAAGATCTAGTTCAGCATATTGTTAGAAGTACACGTCCTGTAGTTATTGTCGTTAAGTTCCGTCGAGTGGGTTTTGACTCTTAGCAACTCTATGCACAATATAATGAAACGCTGCCCTGTCCTGTGCCACCCTCACCGTGCTTGTGTGCTTGGCCTCAGTGTTGCAGCCACTGTGCTAATCCAACTTGTTGGAGACTGCCGCTCTCTTCCTTCCCATCTGTACCAAATTTGTGTCTTGCCCTAGAGAAGTGGTTCTTAACCTTCCTAATGCCACTACCCTTTCATATCGATTCTCATTTAGTGGGGACCAGCAACCATAAAATTATTTTCATTGGTACTTTGTCACTGTAATTGTACTACAGTTATGAATTGGGCCACCCCTGTGAAAGGGTCATTCTACCCTCCCAAGGGGCGCGACCCACAGGTTGAGAACTGCTGCTCTAAAGTTAAAGGACTTTCTCTTAAGTCCTACTTCACCATATTGTTAGAAGCACAAGTCCTGTAGTTATTTTTGTTGAGTGCTGTTGAGTGGGTTTCTGGTCACAAGAACTCTATGCACAATATAATGAAATGCTGCCCAGTCCAATGCCATGCTCATAGTTGTTCATTTGCTTGTGCTCATTGTTGCAGCCACTGGGTTAATCAATCTTGTAGGGGCTGCCTCTCCTTTGCTGCCCTTCTACTCTACCAAGAATTCTGTCTTCCTCTAGGGAAGTGGTTCTCAACCTTCCTAATGCCACGACTCTTTCATACCATTCCTCATGTAGTGGTGACTGCCAAATCATGAAATTATTTTCATTGCTACATCATAACTCTAATTTTTCCACTTTAATGAACGGCCCACTGCCATGAAAGGGTCATTCGTTCCCCAAAAGGGGTCACAACCCTCAGTTTGAGGACCGCTGCGCTAAACTAATAGGAGATTCTCTTAAGGTCTACTTAGGTACATTGTTAGAAAAACAAGTCCTATTTTTTTTCTTGTGGATTTTGACACATAGCAACTCTATGTCAATATAATGAAACACTGTCCCGTCTTGTGCCATCCTTGCAGTGTTTCTTTGGCTTGTGTTTATTGTTGCAGCCACTGTGCTATCCCATCTATATTGGGGCTGACTCTATTTTGTTGCCCTTCAACTGTATCAAGAATTGAGTCTTCCTCTTGGACAGTGGTTTTCAACATTCTTACTCACGACCCTTTCATCCAGTTCCTCATGTAGTCATGACCAACCAACCATAAAATTATTTTTGTTGCTACATCATAGCTGTAATTTTGCTACTGCTATAATTAAGGCCACCCCATGAAAGGGCTGTTTGACCCCCTAAGTAGACACGACCCACAGGTCGAGAGCCGCTGCTCTAAACGAAGGGGAGATTCTCTTAAGGTCTTCTTCAGCATATTGTTAGAAGCACAAGTCCTGTTGTTATTGTTGTTGGGTGCAGTCGAGTGGGTTTGGCTCATAGCCACTCTCTGCACATTATAATGAAACTCTGGGGGTCTTAAAGGCTTGAAGGCAAACAGGCTGAAATCTAGCTCAGAAGCAACAAAGCCCACAGAGAAGAAGCACACAAGCCTAAGTGAACACGAGGTGTTGAAGGGATCAGGTAGCAGACACCAAAGAACAAAAACCATTATTGTGTGATCACCTTCCCCACATAAACGCTGAAGATGAATGTGTGCATAAGTAAGTGTGGTGAAGAAGGCTGATGGTGCCCGGCTATCAAGCGATATAGTGTCCCGGGTCTTAAAGGCTTGAAAGTAAACAAGCAGGCCCAGAAGCAACAAAGCCCACATGGAAGCATCACACCAACATGTGTGATCATGAAGTGCTGAGGGGACCAGTTTTCAAGCAACAAAGGCGGGAGTGGGGATTATATCATCGTGAATGAGGGGAGTGCATGACGGGGGACCAATGCCCACCTGTAGACAACTGGACATCCCTTGCGGAGGGGTAGTGGGAAGGAGATGAGTCACTCAGGGTTCAGTGTAGCAATAATGAAACCCACAACCTTCCTCTAGTTATTAAACACTTCCTCCCCCCACCTCTCATGATCCCAATTCTACCTTGCAAACCTGGTTAGACCAGAAGATACACAGCGGTACAGATGGGAACTGGAAACACAGGGAATCCAGGACAGATGAACCCCCCAGGACCAGCGGTGAGAGTGGCGATACTGGGAGGGAAGTGGGTGTAGAAATGGGAAACCGATCACAAAGATCTACATATAACTTCCCCCCTGGGAGATGGGCAACAGAAAATTGGGTGAAGGGAGACGCCGCGCAGTGTAAGATAAGAGGAAATAATAATTTATAAATTATTAAGGGTTCATGAAGGAAGAGGAGCAGGGTGAGAGGGGGAGAGGGGGAAGGGGAAATGAGCTGATTCCAGGAACCCAAGAGGAAAGCAAATTTTGAGAATGATGAAGGCAACGAATGTATAAGTGTGCTTTACACAATTGGTGTATGTATGGATTGTGATGAGTTGTATGAGCCCCAATAAAATGATTTTAAAAAAGAAAAAGAAAGAAATGTCTATAAATGAATGAAGGCAACATATGTACAAAATGCCTGATGCAATCAATATGGATTGCAACAAAAGTTGTAAGAGTCTCCAATAAAAGATTTTTAATAAAAATGTATATATAATAAATATTTTCCTAACTTATATAAATGATTAATAAGAATAAAATTAAGCAGCCTGGGTTTTTTATAGGAAAAAATAATGATAAAAGAACAAATGAGAGATTCAGCAGGAAGCAATGGATAGGAAAATATTATAAGGAAAGTTTTCTCTTATATGGAATGTACATTCTCTTACATGACAACAATCAGAATATGCCGTAAGAACCTCAGACCAAATACTAGAATAAAATAGAGGAAAACATTCCCAACCCTTCAATAAAATGCTATATGCTTTCGATGATTTTCACAAAAGGTCAAATTCTTTAACAAAATATTTTGTTCATTGAAATTTTTAATTATGCATAAATTTATGTCTACTTGCATTACATCTCATAAAAAGGCATAAGAATTGTTTTTTTCACTATCTAAAACTAAATAGAAGATAGTGAAGGTGAAAAAATAGCTTTCGTGAATGTTGCTTTGAAATACAAATGGCATTGTCCTTAGAAATTATAATGATTTAATTTTTAAAATTCATTTTATTAGGGGCACATACAACTCTTATCACAATCCATACATACATCAGTTGTGTAAAGCACATCCGTACATTCATTGCCCTCATCATTCTCAAAACATTTGCTCTCCACTTAAGGCCCTGGCATCATGTCCTCATTTTTCTCCGCCCTCCCTGTTCCCCCCTCACTCATGAACCCTTGATAATTTGTCAGATCTTACATATTTTGTCTCCCTTCACCCACTTTTCCGTTGTCCATCCCCCAGGGAGGAAGTTATACGTAGATCCTT
Organism: Tenrec ecaudatus; assembly: GCF_050624435.1. Classification (NCBI taxonomy): domain Eukaryota; kingdom Metazoa; phylum Chordata; class Mammalia; order Afrosoricida; family Tenrecidae; genus Tenrec; species Tenrec ecaudatus. Next base: position 66,960 of record NW_027457761.1, read on the forward strand.
GTAACTGAGGTCTCAGAGCAGCTGGGTGTGATGCAGGGGAAGCTCTGGAAGCAGCTGCAGACACTGCGGGAGTTGGCAGCCCAACAGTGAGGGTCACTGCATCCGTGGGTACCAGAAACCTGGCTGGGGTTGCTTATTCCCCTAGATGCTACCCCTGCCTTGAAGAGAACCGTGACAGAGGCCATGTTGACATTGTCAGGAAAAGATGAGTCCTTCACTGTTTCCTCTTCCCACAAACTTTTGAGGAGAGCCTGCAGGGCAGGGGCTCAGCTCCCTGGCTCCAGTCAAATGCCCTTCCCCACAGCCACACCCTCGCCAGCCCCAACTCCCCATGCCCTGGGTTTGCTTCTTGAATCCAGAGGAGCAGCCTGGGCAAAGACCATGAAGAACCTTGTCCTTCAGGCAGCCCCTTTGATTGGGTCCCTTGACCTCCAGAGTGTGGACACATGCACACTAACTGTTGGGGGACTCAGGCTGTCACCACAGGGGCCAGGATCTGAAGAGGATGCTGGCACTGCAGGGCTTCCTGAGAGAAGCCGAGGACTTGCAGAGCTGGCTGAGCAGCCAGCAGCAGGTGGCCAGAGGAGAGAGGACTATGAGCACACCCTAGTGAGGAAGGGGCTAGGGGCAAGGAAGGTGCCCTGGAGCCGAATGAAGACGGGTAGTGGAGGGGGGCTGCATGCACAAGGGGCTGATGTGGAACATCAGTCTGGACTGAGGACAGCTGTGGCTTCCTATTCCCCTCTCTGCGTAGAGGGGCAAGTTCTGTGGCTGTTCAGTCCTGCCCTGCCCAGTCACTCACTGAGGTGTCTCACAGCCCACCAGCCAGGGCCCCCTGGGACCCCTCTCCTCTCTTCTCAGCTCCTCTTAACCAAGTTTGCAATGTTTCGGCACCAAGTGAAGATGGGTGGCCACCAGGGGGCAGCCTGCCCCACTAGCGGAGAGGCTGCTGGAGTGGCGGCCCAGCACTGCCCCCAGGGCCCAGCAGTGGTGACAGGACCTACAGTGAGTACCAGCAACCTGGAGCAGGGGTGAGTTTGGGAGGAGGTGCTGGGCATGGGATGAAGAGGCTTCCAGGGAGACCCTTGCTGTGCTGCGGCTCTGCCAAACCACTGTCTCTGGAGAGGGCCCGAGTTCAGGGAACCCAGGGCAGCCCCTGCTGTCTGCGGCCTGTGGAGTAGGCAAAGCTGGGTCGGTGGATCAGGGAGCCTGGTCACAAAGCCCACTTAGCAGGGTCACTTTCCCAAGCCACGGGCTCACTGCACCTGCAGGGGCGTTCTGGGAAGAGTTGAGCTGGGCTGAGGATGCCCTGCACAGCCCCAGGCTGACCCAGGTCACAGTACAAGCTACTGCGTTTCCAGCCCAGATGGAGCTTAGGCGAGATCCCGATTTGCCCATGATCCTAGCCCAGAGGCTGGCCCGGAGTTCAGGGGCCCGGCATTTGCTGCATGCAAGAACCATGGAGGGGTGCAGCTTCTACCTTTGAAGGGTGTGCAGTCTCCTCCAAACACACAGCATGCCTGGGTGGCACACAACGTGGCTACCTGCCGTGTGCTGGGCTTTAGAATGACCCCACCTGCTGACTCATGGGGATCCTCCAGAGGGTTTGCAAGTCAGTAAATCTTTCCAGGAGCAGGGAACCTCTTATTTATCCTGAGGAGCAGTTAGTGGGACTGAACCAGGCAACAGCCCAACACTTCCCAAGCAGGCCTCCTAGAGCATCGTTAGAGCAAGGGGTAAACTGCTAGTGATAATGTGCTCCTGGGAGGAGAGTTTGCAGAAAGGCCTAAAGCGCCGAGCAAGATCTCAGGACGGTGGCCCGTTGGGAGCTTAGGACAAATTCTAAACCCAGCCAGGAAGCTGAAGGGTTGACCAGACAGAAGCTGAGGGGGAGGAATGAGCATGCTGGGATAACTGCTGACCCCCGCCTGGGGGCAGGGCTGCCTGATTGGAGCTGTGGGAGCTGACTCAGGCCAGACCCCACCTGCTCTGAGACGCTGAGGCCACCCTCAAAGTTCACAGCCAACTGTCTCACGTGCTCGTCCGTATCCAGGTGGGTGCCTGGGGGAGGGGGTGGCTTCTGCAAGTGCTGCCACCCCAGGCCCAGAGTCCCACACTCAATGCTCGGGCCCTTGGCCACCATGCTGTCTCAGGAGAAAGCCACAAGCCTCCCAGATGCTGTGTCCCACTGGGTGGAGGCCCCCCTGAGGAGACATGGATCGCACCAATGAATCACACAATCTGCCTCTGACAACTTGAGGCCTCCTCACCCCCCACTATCATCACCCCAGTGCCGCTTCCCACTCTGGACTAGAGTGAATAGGTATTAGCAAGAGATAAAACTCACGACACATGGAACCCAGGAACAGGAATGGGAATAGAGATACCAAAAGGGTAGGGGGAAGGGAGGTAGAGGATGGGAGGAACGGGAACCGATAGCAATGAATGACATATAACCACACACCCCTCGCAGGGAGAGGAGCAACAGAAACCTGAGGATAAAAGAGACAATGGTCGATGTGAGATATGAAAATAATAACAATCTATAATCTACCAAGGAACCATGATTGGGGGAGGAGGAAAAAAAGAGGAGCTGATCCCAAGGGCTCAATAGAAAGTAAATGTCTAGAAAAGAATGATGGCAATATACGTATGACTATGTCAGATACAATTGGTGTATGGATTGTAACAAGAGTTGTAAGAGCCCCCAATAAAATAAATAAATTTAAATTTAAATTAAAAAAAAAACACCAAAAACCTCCATCTGCACAGTGAGGCAGTGAAGGGACAAGAGTCCTGAGTCCCTCGGCTCTCACACAAGGCCACCAAAGGCTACCTCTAAGTGGGGGTCTGGAAAAGTTGTGGATGGGTGGGCAAAGCTATCAAGCGGCCCATGAGGGACTTCATTGGCCCTGGAGAACTGGGTGGGAAGGAGGGGTGGCGGGCAGAGCTGAGGCCGAGTAGACACTTGGTAAGGCTGTGGGATTGAGCGGCAGAGACATGGAGGTTTGGACATGAGTGGTGGTGGACTCAGGCCGGCTGTGACGCTGCCTCGGTACCAGGTCCCCTCACCCCGTGCTCTCCCAGGCTCCAGGTGCAAGACTATGCCTCCTGGGCAGCCAGTGTGCAGTGAGATTTGCAGGTGGTGGAGGAGCCCCAAGACCCCGGTAGTGGAGCCCAAAGCTTCAGTGTCCACCAAGAGCTGCGGGCCAAGCTGGAGGCCCAGAAGGAGCTGCACCAGTGCGCCACCCAGCGGGGACAGCAGGTGCTCCAGGCTACAGGGCCGTCCGCCGTGGAGGTCAGCTCCCCTTTCTGGCCCTCCCCCAGCCCACTGGACCACCGCACCCTGGCCCCACAGGGCCAAGCACCTTTCTTTTCTATTTTTTTAATCATTTTATTGGGGGCTCGTGCAATTCCTATCACAATTCATACATACATGCATTGTGTCAAGAACATATGTACAGGCTCTTCCTCTAACTGTAGCGGCCTCAGGTGACCTGCTAAAATGGTTCGCTACTCATTTGATCCAGAAAACCCTACAAAATCCTGAAAATACAGAGGGTCGAATCTCCGGGTCCACTTCAAAAACACCCGTGAAACTGCCCGGGCCATCAAAGGCATGCACATCTGGAAAGCCACCAAATACTTGAAAGACGTCACTCTGCATAAGCAGTGTGTGCCTTTCCGACGGGACAATGATGGTGTTGGTAGATGTGCCCAGGCCAAACAGTGGGGTGGGACCCAGAGTTGGTAGCCCAAAAAGAGTGCTGAATTTTTGGTTCACATGCTTAAAAATGCAGAAAGTCATGCTGAACTTAAGGGTTTAGATGTGGATTCTCAGGTCATCGAGCACATCCAGGTGAACAAAGCCCCCAAGATGCACCACCGGACTTAGAGAGCTCTTGGCTAGATTAATCCACACAGGAGCTCCCCCTGCCACATTGAAATGATCCTGACTGAGAAGGAACAAATCGTTCCCAAGCCAGAAGAGGAGGTTGCACTGAAGAGAAAGATTTCCCAGAAGAAACTGAAGAAGCAAAAACTCATGGCTTGGGAATAAATTAAGCTTAAATAATAAAAGGGGTTTTTTTTAAAAGAACATATGTACATTTGTTGCCACCATCATTCTCAAAACATTTGCCTTCTACTTGAGCCCTTAATATCTGCTGTTCAATTTCCCCCTCCCTCCCCATTCCCCCCTACCTCACGAAACCTTCATCATTCATAAATTAATATTATTTTATCATATGTTGCACTGTCCAAAGTCTCCCCCTTCCTTCTTCTCTGCTGTCCCTCCCCCAGGGAGGAGGCTATTTGTAGATTCTTGTAATCAATTTCCCCTTTCCACCCCACATTCTCTCCACCCTCCAGGCATCGCCACTCTCACCACTGGTCCTGAAGGAGTCATCTGTCCTGCGTTCCCTGTGTTTCCAGTTCCTATCTGTACCTATGTACACCCTCTTATCTAGCCAGATTTGTAAGGTAGAATTGGGATCATGAGAGTGGGGGGAGGAAGCATTTTAGAACTAGAGGAAAGTTATATGTTTCATCGTTGCTACTCTGCACCCTGACTGGCTCATCTCCTCCCTACAACCCTTCAGTAAAGGGTGTCCGGTTGGCTACCAATGGGCTTTGAGTCTCCACTCTGCACTCACCCACATTTTCAATGATATGATTTTTTGTTCTTTGATTCTTGATACCTCATGATCCCTTCGACAGCTCGTGGTCACACAGGCTGGTGTGTTTCTTCCATGTGGGCTTTGTTGCTTCTGAACTAGGTGGCCACTTGTTTATCTTTGAGCCTTAAAGATCCCAGATGCTATATCTTTTGACAGCCAGGCACCATCAGCTTTCTTCACCACATTTGCTTATGCACACGTTTGTCTTCACTGATCGTATCAGGAAGGTGGGCACCCACTGATACGATTTTTAGTTCTTTGATGTCTGATAACTGGTCCCTTCTACACCTCGTGGTCAGCCAGGCTGGTGGTCTTCTTCCATGTGGGCTTTGATACTTCTCAGCTAGATGGCCGCTTATTTATCTTCAAGCCTTTAACACCCCAGACGCTATATCTTTTGATAGCCGGGCACCGTCAACTTCCTTCACCACATTTGCTTATGCACACATTTTTCTTCAGCAATCGTGTCGGGAAGGTGTGAATCCTGGAATGCCAATTTAATAGAACAACGTGCTCTTGCATTGAGTAAGTGCTTGAGTGGAGGCCCAATGTCCATCTGCTGCCTTAGTACTAAACCTATAAATATATGCACATAGATCTGTTTTCCTACACTCATATAAATATATTTACATATGTACATTACAGTCTTTGGACCTCTATAAATACCCTTTGTCACCTAGTTCTCTCCTCTATTTCCTTTTACTTTCCTCTTGTCCCACTATCATGCTCAGCCTTCATTTGGGTTTCAGTAATTTCTCTCGGTTACCTTGCCCTTGCTGAATCCCTACCAGACCACTCACACCCTCCTTGCTACTGATTTTGGATAACTTATTGCTCCCCTGTCCCTGGGTTGGTCAGCACTACCCCTTTGCCCCCTTCTCTCCCACTCCCCTATTCCCCCGGAACTATTGGTCCCCTTGTTTTCTCCTCCAAACTATTCATGCAGTCTATCGTATCTAGATAGGTCTGTAGAGATAATAATATGCACCAAAAATCAAGTCATTGCAAGATAGGCAATGAGTGAGAACACAGCAATGACAACAAAAAGGAAACCAATTACCCATAGAAGAATAAATTAATTTTGGAAGGCAAATGCTTTGAAAATGATGAGGGCAAGGAATGTACAGATGTTCTTTATACAACTGATGTAAGTATGGATTGTGATAAGAGTTGTATGAGTCCCTAATAAAATGCTTTTTTAAGAATAAAATAAAAGAAAAAAATTTTAAAGAAAGAAAAACCTATTCATAGATGAAGGTCTGATTTTTAATCTCTAGGTGTGTCCTTCAGTCAGGTCCAATGGGGTACCATGCTTTGGCCCCAGAGTCTGTCCTTTGTACTACCTCAGGGGCTCCCTGCTCTGCTCCCACGGTTGCTCTGCCACACACTTTTAGAGGTTTGCCTCAGTGTCATAGGATCAGTCTGGGCCAGTTCTAACCCTGAGTCTCCAGTGTTGTCCCACTTAGGGCCCTGGGCCATCAATGGACGGTGTGTCTCATAGTGGGATCAGCCACATTGTCCACTCTGTCCATTGGCTGTTCAGAGCCGGGATATCGTCCTCCAGGCTTGATGGGCCAGGATGTGCTCCACTCTCTCTTCCTCCCCCTTCTTTGCTCCCATTTGCTCTGATCAAACATGCCCCTCTCTCCTAGATGCAGCTTCAGTGCTGTCCTCTGAAGTAAATTCTTCTTGGGGCAGGGGCAGTTGTCCACATAGCTGGTATGGGAGTCCAGCCCTCAGGCCCCTCCACTGGCTCCCCACTCCGTGCGGGCACACTGCATTCATCTGGCACTGGCTTTATATCTGGTCCCTCTTTCCCTGTGGAAACACAAACAATACCCTCCCCTTGGGTGGAACAGTCAGGCACCTTTTCTCTGGAGCTTCCCTCAGCACCACCTTCGGTTGTGTCCATGCCCATGCCCAGGTCCAGGAAAGGCTATGCGCCATGCAGGATGCTTGGGAGCAGGTCTTTCAGGCCTGGGAACGGAAGCAAGGGAGACGGCAGGCCATGCACCGCAAGCAGCTCTTCCTCAGACATTGTGGCATCTGGACAAGATCCTGCAGGCCCAGGAGACAGCTCCCCTCACCACACACAGACACACTGACCCCAGGACCTCCAGTCCTCCTGTAGTACCACCCCAATCCCCCTTGCTTCCTGGATCACTGGCTGCTATTCTGATACGGAGCTAGATAGTGTGTCTTCCCAAGTGGCCAAGGGGACACCTGAGCCTCAGGTCACTCAGGGCCATCTCCTCCCCACACCTGGCCCCGGCCAGCCAATCCCTACACGGTTTGGTTGGAAATTGATGGGGCTCCTCCCCACCTCATCAGAAGTTGGCATGTTCCTAATGGCCCCCAGGTTGGAGTGCTCTTCTTCCTCAGGTTCCTTCCCCTCCTGCTCAGCACCCACCTCCCCACCCCCAGCCGCAGGCCCCTTGATGCACTCCCAGAGAGCCCAGGCTGTAAACCAAGGTTCTGGCAGATGTTGCTGTCTAGGGTTCCCTTTGAACCACCATCTGTGCCCCCGATCCCCCCCCCACACCTCTGTGTCACCTCCATGGCTGCCCCAGGTCTCCCAGGAAGCCAGTGCCCTGGAAGGCTCTGTGGAAGAGGTGGAGCGGCTGATCCAGAAGCATGGCACCTTCCAGAGGTGCTGAGCACACAGGACAGGGAGGTGATGGCCGGGACAGTCATGGGCGTGACCCTGATAAGGCCGGGGTATCCAGACTGTTTGGGGCACACGGGTGAGGTGTGTATGCACACCGAACCTGTGCTGGTGGGTGAGGGATTACCAAGGAGCCAGGGGCTCCAATCCAGGGCTGGTGACCAAGCCGAGGTTCCCATGCACCCAGAAGTGCATGGGGATGGGTTAGGCCACACTCTGGGGACCACAGAGGGCATTTGGATCTGCCCATATCACATGGCCCCTGCTTCCTTCTGCCCAGGAGCCTGGCCAACCCTCAACTGCAGAGCTGTTAGTGAGAGTTAGAGACTTATAGTGAGGGCTATGGGCTGTGAGCCAGCCCCAGCAGGGGTACACTCGGTACTCAGGGCTGGGTCCACCTCCCACCTCCCACCTCCCACTACGCAGGAGGCTGCGCTGAGAGAGCAGGCCAGGGTGCTGCCAGGCCCCTGGGTTCAGGGCCTGCTGGACACGATACGAGAGCGGCCGGCTTGAGTGGAAGCCCTGGGAGAAGGTCAGCGACACAAGCTTCACACCTCTCTGATTACTGCCGGCTTTCTCATGGCTGCTAGCCATGTCAGAGGGCACCCCACCTGAACCCCATTTTACCTTTACAAGTGACCTTCAGCCCCACTAGGGGCCAAGGGGCGGCCTGCGGTGGAACAGGATGTGGAGAGTTTAATGGCTTTTCCAGGGGCAAAGCTAGGACTGGAGCCCAGGGCCCTTGATTCTCAGACCCGTGTGGACACCTGTCATCCTGATGGACAGAGTAGACAGGGCCCCAGGGGTGGGTGAGGGGCACCCTCCACATGAGAACCCACCCATGGCCCCTGCCCAGCCACTTCCTAGATCTGAATACTAATGGGCCTGGGCCCTGTCATCTTGGGTGAAAGAAAAATTATTGTGCTGTCCCTGAGCCTGGTCAGCATTTCACTCCTTGGCACAGCCCGAGGGGTAGACGGGGTCACCGCTTGGGGCCAAGGCAGTATGAACATCAGGGCACTCATGTCCCCACCATCACACAGGACGGCGACTGGATCCAGGGGTGGGGCCAGCAGCTGGAATAGCCTGTCCCTCTTGGGGACCACAAAGAGAAGCTGATGCGGTTTCAGAAACACCTGGCCTATGAGACAGAGACCCCATGGAAGGGAGGCAGGAAGGGAATTGACAGGAAGACCTGGGACCCCTGCTAGGTACTGGTTTTCCATCCAGCAGCCTTGTCCCCAACACCCGCAGTGTCACTGTGCAGACACTAATCAGACTCTGTCACCTGCCCAAGGCCAAGGCCAAGACCAGCCAGGAAGAAAGGATCGAAGAGAACCCTGGGCAGAAGGGCAGAGGCCAAGCCTGTAATGTGCCCGTCCTCCACAGGGTGCCCTTGCTAGAGTCCTGGACCTTGGGAAGGATCTGGAGAGCATGGAGAGGCTGCTGCACAGACACGAGGCCTTGGAGCAGGAGATGGGCCTCCTCCAAGTTCAGGGGCAGGTATGCCACTGGGTCTAGCATCGGGGCCAGGCCAGGGGACCTCTTCTGTGGGACCCTGCAGAGGAAGAGCTGAGCCAGTATACTCCCATGCCAGGGGCCTCTTGAACACAACCTGATCCCCTTCCTCAGCCTCCGGACATCCCCCATATCCCGGAGCAGAAGGCAGCCCTCCTCTGCCAGAGAAGCCTGGGGTCAGCCCGCAGCCTCGGCCACAGGTGCCAACAGTTTATGGACAGCTGGCAACAGCTCCAGAGCAGAGCCCAGAAGTGGTATGGACACCCTTTGGGTCCATTTCTTCACTCCTGCCCCCCTTCAGCAATCAAGTCCCATGCATCTCCTTGACTCCTTGTTTTAGGGTACAAAAGAGACCTTCAGGACAAACAATGTAAAGAAAACATCGATCAAGTTTTAAAAGAGACCACGACCACACAATGACACAGACACATCATACGTGAAACAAATCCAGGGAGACTCATATGTGTGTAAGAAAGAGGTCTACTGGCGATATCTAAAACAGATGGAAATAGAGTTACCATATGACCCAGCAACCCCCCCCCCCCACCACCTTACTGGGCAAGAAACAAACCAAGGTCAGACATCTGTGCTCCAAAGTTCATTGGCACAGTTCACAATTGCAAGGAATTGGAAACAACCCAAATTTCCATCACCTGACAATTGGATTAAAAAGCTGGGGTACCTCTACCAGCGGGGATCAACGATGTAATGTCACACCGGAAGTTCTCGGCGCCCCAGCATGGGTCTCTGGGCTTCCTGCCTCGGAAGCGCCGCAGCTGGCACGGCGGGAAGGTGAAGAGCTTCCCCAAGGATGACGCCTCCAAGCCGGTCCACCTGACGGCCTTCCTGGGCTACAAGGCCGGCATGACCCACATTGTGCGCGAGGTTGACAGGCCAGGCTCCAAGGTGAACAAGAAGGAAGTGGTGGAGGCCGTGACCATCATGGAGACCCCTCCCATGGTGGTGGTGGGCATCGTGGGCTATGTGGAGACACCTCGCGGCCTCCGGACCTTCAAGACGGTCTTTGCGGAACACATCAGTGACGACGAGTGCAAGCGGCGGTTCTACAAGAACTGGCACTAGTCGCAGAAGAAGGCTTTCACCAAGTACTGCAAGAAGTGGCAGGATGACAAGGGTAAGAAGCAGCTCGAGAAAGACTTTAGCAGCATGAAGAAGTCCTGCCCGGTCATGCGCGCCATCACCCACACCCAGTCGCGCCTGCTCCCCCTGCGCCAGGAGAAGGCGCACCTGACGGAGATGCAGGTGAACGGGGGCTCCGTGGCTGAGAAGCTGGACTGGGCCCAAGAGAAGCTGGTGCCAGTGAACCAGGTGTTTGGCCAGGATGAAATGATCGACATCACGGGGGTGACCAAGGGCAAAGGCTACAAAGGGGTCACCAGTCGTTGGTACACCAAGAAGCTGCCCCGAAAGATCCACCGAGGGTTGCGCAAGGTGGCTTGTATCGGGGCCTGGCATCCCGCCCGTGTGGCCTTCTCGATGGCCCGCGCTGGGCAGAAAGGCTACCACCACTGCACAGAGATCAACAAGAAGATCTATAAGATTGGCCAGGGCTACCTCGTCAAGGACGGCAAGCTTATCAAGAACAACGCCTCCACCGACTACGATCTCTCTGACAAGAGCATCAACCCCCTGGGCGACTTTGTCCACTATGGGGAAGTGATCAATGATTTTGTATGCTGAAGGGCGGCATGGTGGGCACCAAGAAGCGAGTGCTGACGCTGCACAAGTCCCTGCTGTTGCAGACCAAGCGCAGTGCCCTGGAGAAGATCAACCTCAAGTTCATCGACACCACCTCCAAGTTGGGCCATGGCCATTTCCAGACCGTGGAAGAGAAAAAAGCTTTCATGGGACCACTCAAGAAAGACCGGATTGCCAAGGAGGAAGGCGCATAACAGATGGTACAGCTGGTGGGATCAGAATAATGACTTCTTTTTCAGTGGGGGGAAAAAAACTGTGGTACATACATACAATGGAGTACTACGCATCGCTAAAAAGTAGTGATGAAAGTTTGAAGCACATCACTGCATGGGAAGAACTGGAGGAAAGCATGCTAAGCGAAGTAAACCAAGCACAAAAGGACAAGTACACATTGAGTCCACGGAGGTAAGCTTTAAAAAAATGCAAAAGGGACATAGGGGGAAAGCTACTGTATGAACATTCCTGGGGTGAGGACCAGGTAATATGGCAGGGACCAGACCAAATTCAGGGATACACATGGTAGACAGATAAAAAAGAGGCGGGGAAAGGAAAAGTAATAATAATAATAAATAAATGGGTAGCGGGGTCACAGGGCACTAACCCGCCCAAGGGTGCCACCGTGAACCCGTATATCTCCGATCTGCCTGCCTCTGTGCCTTTGCCTGTGCTCACCCTTTCTCTACTTGGCTCGGTCCTACACCTGTTCTTTTGTGTCTGGCTTATGTCATTACCAGCAGCCCTGCTGGCGTAGTGGTTACGAATTGGACTGTGATCTGCAAGACCGGCAGTGCAAGTCCACCAGCTGCGCCTTGCGAGAAAGATGAAGCTTTCTATGTCTGTAAAAGAGTTACCATCCCCGGAACCCGTGGGGGCAGTTCCACTCTGCCCATTAGGGTTACCATGAGTCAGAGTTGACTGGATGGCAGTGAGTTGGGAATTTTATTTATTTCATTCCCAGCATGTCTTTTCAAGGTTCATTTGTGACCTGACATTTATCCCCCTATTTTAATGAAAGGACACCACTCCGTTCTAGAACTCGAACTCACTGACTTGGTCCATCCATCTGTCCACGGACTCAAAGGCGGCTTCCACCTTTGGCTGTCGTAACTATAATGCAGTGATGTCCATAATTTAAAAGAAAACGTTTTGACATGATGTTTTTAGGGGACACAGTGAGACCAGAGCATTGGTCCCTGCCGGTGAAGTGACTGGAGGTCAATCCTTTTTTTTCCCTTCTTTTTTAAGTGTCTCTATTCCCATCTACAAAAGATGGACCCCACTCAGGACTGTATATGGTTTCTCTCCTTGAAATAAAAAAATCCATTGTTGTGCCCATTACATAGAGGGGGAACGAAGCTTACAAGCTAGTGCCAAAACCAACACCCACAAGGCTGGTGGCTGGAGGAGGTCTGTGTGCCCACTGTGGCTGGAGGAGGGACAGAGGGGCCTACAGGGGGGCCACTGGGCCTCAGAGACCTTCTAGGCGAGGCTACAGGAACTGCAGCAGCTCTGGGGCGAGCTGAGGGCCAACTGTAGGAGGAAAGAGACCACGCTCCAGGAGGCCTGCAAGGTGGGACTGTGCACGCCCTGGGCCAGGTTGGATGGGACCCCAGGTTGCCCAGTGCCCACTGCTCACCCCACGTCCTGCCCCAGGCCCTGCATACGGGGGAGCATCTGGGAGCTGGAGAGCTGGCTGCATACTGTGGAGGGGGAGCTGCGAGTCCCTGGCAGTGGATAGGACTGTCCTGGGGTGGATGAGCTCCAACTGGGGGCAAGCAAGACTCGTTTCAAACACCAGCTCTGTCTCCTCTAAGGGCCCGTGTACAACTGCGACAACACAACAGTGGGTCCTGCTGGGTCCCCATTAGCATCTGGGAGGAAGGCTATTTATTACAGGGAATCCTACCTTTGTCCCTTGGTGTTAATTGCAGACTCACTGGGTGACGGATTGTATCTGACACTGACACGCACCACATTTGCCGCAGCAAACACCAACACTTTGTCAAACTCCGTTTGGTATTGCTCCATCCCTCCATTATTCTCCCTAATGACAAAAATAATTAACACATTCATATAAAAGCACAGGATGAGGAAAGCTTTAATTTATGCATCTAGTTCAGGGTCATCCCTCTTATCAATTTATGACAATCTAATGAGGCTTAATTAAAAAGTAGCAGTGAAGCAATTTAGGAAACTGAGGGATTGTCACGAGTCCTGGTTGTGACAGCATGTTTTGTGCACCATGGAAGATAACAGATTTGTCTTCTGTGGTATCTCATATCCATCATCCCCAAACTACCTGCTCTTAGGGGTAGAGAGAGCGAGCTTGTCTTTGAAAAAAGTGCCTGGGTTTGGTAGCTGCTCACAGGATGGCAGGTGTAATGTATTATGAGAACTTAACAAGGCTCTGAGAAGATGGCTATTGGAAGGTCTGGCTGGAGGGCAAGGTCATGGCCCTGAAGGATTCAGGATCCAGAAGTCAAGTCAGAACTGGATGCCAGAGACTTTCTCAATCCAGCCCTCTTTGCCCCTCCCCTAAGGCCAATACATTTCTAAGGGTTATGGATTCTACTTCAGAATCTTTCTCAAACCCAGGGCCCTCTTCACCATT